>NC_080791.1:34618470-34921804 GCF_028018385.1 Neofelis nebulosa | reverse complement strand
GAAAATTATTTCTTCTCCCCTACACTGCTTTACATTCACCCAGAAGAAAAATGGTGTCTTCAAAAACATCAGTTAGTGGCTCAGTCAGTTGAGCGTCTGACTTTGGCTCTGGTCATGACCTCACAGTTCATGAGTTTGAGCCCCGCGTTGGGCTCTGTGCTGACAGCTCAGAGCCTGGAGCCTGCTTCAGATTCTGTGTCTCCCTCTCTCTCTGCCCTTTCCCTGCTTATACTCTGTCTCTCAAAAATGAATAAACATTTTAAAAAAATTTAAAAAAACAAAATGAAAACATCAATTGGGCATCCACCTTTTATTAGCCAGGAATTTATTTAGGTCCCCAAATGGCTCAGACTGGAAGTGTAAAAGTATCATAAGTGTATTCAAAAGTATGTGTCATGTGATGCTGTAACACAAATAAAACACAAATCTCAGTGGCTTCAAGTACTATAGAGTATGTCTCTCTCAACTACACATCCAAACTGAACAGGCAGGGGATCTGCTTCATATAATCACTGACAATGTCAACCTGATGCCACCATCCTGTACCTGCAAACATGCAGTACCTTCTGACAGCATGGTAGACGATTATGCATCCACACTTAGAATGATGCATATCATTTCCCCTCACATCATTGGCCAGAGCTAGTCATACGGTTCCAGCTAAGTACAAGAGGCCAGAGAAGTGGACTGTTCCTTTGTTTCCAGACAGAGAGAAGAATTTGATATGAATAGGCTCTGGTAGTGAAGCAGAGCATTATTAACACCATGTGTTATCTGCAATAATAAAAATTATACTTACAGACCTGAATACATATCTCAGCATTAACGTTTAGACACTATATAATTTGTACAAGTTACTTTATCCTTCAACTCTGCTTCCCTATCTAAAAGTGAGAATAATGATTTTATATGGTTTTTGTACAGATTGCGTAATGTAATGGAATATATAAAGACCAGACACATAGAAGCTTTTCAACAAATGGCAGTAGTAGTAGTTTTTCTCATAATATATAGCACAAGAGAGGTAATACCTGTCCAGAGCAGTCATATTCTTTGGCCACATATTAGATTTATCTGGAGAGCTTAAAAAATAATGATTCCTGGACTCTACCCTCAGATTTCTATGTGGTAAAGCCAAAGTGTTGGTATTTTTAAAGGCTACCAACTTACTTCAGCATAAAATCAGGGTTAAATACCTCTCTAGTAAGATGAAAAATAAGATAGATACATACGGTTGATATTAATTTGTTGTCTTTCTCAGAGTTTCTTTCCTTTTTAAAAATATATAACTCAACAACAAACTATATTGTTTGAAGAAGGAAATAATTGTGTTTTCTACAGTGAAATACATTGCTATTGTAACAATCACATTCATTTTACAACAAACAAGAAAATAGACGCTGTATAAATAATTGTTTTCTCATGGTGGAAAGAACAAAACAAATCCATAGAAATATAACATCTAGATATACAGTAGCTGAGTAAAACAGGGAATCACCTTGAAATGCAATATGTATTTCCAACTAAACAAGAGATCTAGGTTATATTTCACATATAGCCTTAATAAAAAAAAAAACAAAAACAACTCTCAGAACATTTTATTGATGGAGGTATACTAATGAGAAAAAAATTACCTGAAAGTCTACAGGGACACAAAAAATAGAGAATATTGTGAGGAATGGTCTAGGGCACAAAAAATACAGCTTGAATACTCATTCAGAAACTAAACTGCTACTATATAGTTTGTGAAAGGGGAAAAAACAATGCATTGTTGGCAAAAGCACAAGTTACAATTTAACCTAGCAATTTGGGAAGCGACGTCAAAATTCAATTTTGCACATAGTGATAACATGATTGATGACACTCCACTCCCTTAGTTCCTTTTTATTTTAATATGCTATTAAGGATTATAAAGCATATGCCTTTACTCCATGGCTGGGATGTTTATACAAACTACCCCATCACATCCATGCTTGCTTCAAGTCACCATTAAAGCATTGTGAATGAGCAACCTATTTAGAGTATAAAAGTATTTCCCCTGAAATACTCACATCAGGATATAATCTCCTGGCCTTAGGTAAAATATGGCAAAAAAGAACACCAGTATTCTCTTCCTTCATTAGTTAATCAATTTGGGATTTAAATCAACAAATGTACTCAGCATTTATTATATACAAAGCACTGCATTTACTATGTCACTGTTCCTAAATATTTATTTATTTAAAACTTCTTACTAGGTTAATTTTTATATAAAGTACATGAATGTATATACATTTATAAATTTATGTGATTTTTAAAATTATATATATATATATATATTTAAAATACAGAAATAAACAACATCTATTCATTTAGAATTAAATATTTATTGAATACCTGGTATATTCAAAGCACTGTCCTAATTTTTTAGATACTGTGTCTTGTGTTGTTTTTGGCATTTCATTTTTGTTTTGTTTTGTTTTGTTTTAATTTCTTACCCAGATTATGAGAGTGCTTAACAAAAAAGGAAATGTTAATTTAATTGTGGAGATAATAAAAGTGAAGTATACATGAAACATGTTTTTAAATTTATTTATTTGGGGAAAGAAAGTGTGAGCAGGGGAGGGACGAAGAGAGGGAAAGAGAATCTGAAGTAGACTCCATGCTGTCAGTGCAGAGCCCAATGTGAGGCTTGAACTCTTGAACTGTTGAGATCATGACCTGAGCCAAAGTCGAGAGTTGGACGCTTAACCAACTAAGCCATCCAGGCATCCCTACATAAAACATTTTGCAGCAATAAAACTGCTTGGATATGTAGAGAAGAACAAAGAATCCGCAAAATCCTTAAATTTGTGAAGCTATTCACAAAGTAACTACAAGTTGTTTTTATTATTACTACTTGTTGAAGAAATGCTTTACACACTTGTGAAGAAATAAAGTAAATATAAAAAGTGAGGTAGTAAATATGTATATTATAATGAATTAAATTTTAGCATATAGTGAGGGAAAAATATAGGAAAAGAATTGTGAATAGAAGTGATAGATACCAGCATTACAAATGACATATTACAATGATTGATGGGTTGTTTAATTATAATTTGTGTGTGTGAGAGGTAACAGGGTGCAACCTTTAAGAGAAAAATTTTCAAAATCACACAGATATGACTTACAATTCAGTTGCTGACACTTGGAACTCTGTAGCTTTGGGCACAGTTTTTGAAATCCTGTGCCTCAAAGTCTTAATTATACAGTGAAGATTGAGTACTATCTAGTTCATAACATTGTGAGGATTAAAACATGCAACTGTTTGGACTATAGTATATGGTCAATAAACTACTGTGGGTAATAATACAATAGAATTATAATAATTAAATGTAGTGAATTTAAGCTAATAAATAGGAAGAAAATAGGGAAAAAGCTATAGTTACGTATTTAGAACTTCGATTACTAAAAGTAAAAGTTTATTGTCTTGTACCTCCTAAAGAGTGAAGAGTTGAAATTTAGCAAGCCCAATTAAGGAAGAACAATAATGATTACAATAAAATAGTTGGATAGAAGGCAGCATTATTAAAATCCCCATAGCTAATATTAATAAAACACTCATGAGTATAAGTTGATCAATATTACCAAATTTGCATTGTTTTTACATATTTCAAGATGAATTGAATCTTTAAAAATTTTTCAATACTTTTTTCACCTTCTTCCATTTCACATATGCTATTGCTAAAAGAAAACATTTTTTGCTAAGGAATAGAACACTTAAAGTTAAAATATGATTTTTTATAAAACGGACAATATATGTTGATATTTTTTCTATCTTCAACCTTGGCAATAATTAATGTTCATGGCTGGAATAGAAAAAGTCATTTTCAGTGGAACCATTATTGATTTTTCTAGAGGATTCAGAGTGTTATTTTCAAGGCTCTATTGTCTCTTTTCCAAAAATCATATATAGATATATTTTAAATTTATGTTATTTAGCCTTCTATTTTACTGTTTAGTGCTTGTTTGATAACTAAGATTGGGCTTTATGTCCATGAGAAAACTATTCTTCAGATTTACATTGCAGCTACTTCTAGAAACATGTGACTACAAAGTAGTAACAAAAGTAAATAAGAGTATTTGCAGTTAAAGATTCTTTTAATTTAGTACAAAAATAGTGTTTTATTGAACTAATACATCATAGTTGTGTCTTATATTTTGAAGAATATTTAGTAGAGTTATGATCAGTATGTTCTATTAAGATAGTTGTCTTCAAATCTCCATTTTACAGACAGAATTTGTATGACAAAATACAAAATACACTGGTTTAAAACAAGGATGAAGAGAAAAAGAAAACAAGAAAGAAAAATCTCAAGTTTTAACCATAAAGAGGAACATGGTTATTGTAAACAACCAGACTATTGATATATAAGACTTAATATCAAACTATATAATAAAGAAACTAGATTGGGGAAAAGATGCTTAGTTCTTCTGCAGTATAGATTGGAACTGAACCCCACAAACTTAGAAAGCAGAAAAGGCTGTCCCACTGTGAAAAAAGAGATACAAAATATTTGGCACTTTGGCTCAGGGGTATTTTTTTTTCCAGTTTATTTATTTACTTAGAGAGAGAGAATGCACATGTGAAAGCATGAGTTAAGGAGAGGCAGAAAGCGGGATAGAGAGAGAATCCCAAGCAGGCTCCATACTTCCAGCATGAAGCCTGACATGAGGCTCCAAATCAGGAACCCTGAGATCATGACCTGAGCTGAAATGAAGAGTCAGACACTTAACCCACAGAGCCAACCAGGTGCCCTGGCTCAGGGGTATTCAGTAGACATGGGCCACTGATTTAGGGCTATGAATGAAACACGAGACACCCGAGAACAAAGAGTATCCCATTCCCATTTCCCATGAAATGCAAAAAAACTAAGCCAATAAATTAACATAAAGCTGGTCTGAAATATGCACAATAATAAAACTTGAAAAATAATATACTTGCTACCAATTTCATTTTTACAAGGTGAATGTATTTTCATTTATGGATAAACCTTTCTTCACATTAAAAATAACAATAAAAATAACAATAATTTGATGTTGCTTTGCCCACACACTTGCAGCAACAGGTATGTAGAACATACATAGTAACATTTTTATTTCTAATAATGGCAAAAACTAGAAATAATCTAAAATTAATCAAAAGTAAAATGAATACATAAATTATGATTTATTCATACATTACTAGAGAAACCAAAAATACAAGCAAAGATTTCAAATAAAAACTCATATTAATATTAAAAATACAGGGCCACCTGGTTAAGTGTCCAACTTCAGCTCAGGTCATGATTGGCTTAGGTCATGATCTCATGATTTGTGAGTTCCAGCCCCACATCAGGCTCTCTGATGTCAGAGCAGAGCTCTCTTCAGATTCTCTGTCTCCCACTCTCTCTGCCCCTTCTCTGCTCATGTGCTCTCTCTCTCTCTCTCTCTCAAAAATAAATAGTTTAAAAAGTTATAAATATTAACAGCATAATATTGAAGAAATAAATCCATAATACAGAGGAAAGACTACATATTACATGAATCTAATTATATAAAGCTTTTTTTTTAATGGCAAAACTAAACAACAGAGATGCATAGTTATGGAATTCAATAGGGATGCGTAGTTATGAGGTAAATTTTAAAGGAAATAAAGAAAATGGTTACCACATAAGTGACTTGTGGTAACTCTTAAGAGAAAGACATTGTGATGGGTTGTAATAAAAAAAAAAAAATTAAGTGTGAAAGGAAGTAACCTAGAGCTTTTACAGGGCAATGATGAAGCCTCTCACTTCTGGGAGGATGAAGTAGGCATAATTTTCCTTATTTTTTTCTGCTGAGTACAACTAAAAGCCCTGTACATTATACAAAAAACAAACATAAGAAGATTCTTCAAAGATGGGAAAAAAGGCATAGTTGCTAAGGATATGAAGACTGGAGAAACAAACAAACAAAATTAGCACCCTGAGTTATATTTTTTTTCATATGTCCCAGACTTGGAGTTAAGGAAGTCTACAACCTGAAAATATCAACAGGCACAGGCAAAAATACTGCCCAACAAGAACTGTTCCTTCTAACCAAAGAAGCAAGGGAAGAGGAACTTAGCACCAGAAAATTTTGATAATGACTACCCTACTCTGGACAAATACCACAGAAAAAACTCTAGCCCCACTCCCACTTGATCCAGCAAATAAGAAACCTAGATTTCTGCTCTTGTAAGGCTATATTATAAAGAGGCACCCCAACCTCTGTGGGGGCGATGTCGGAGAAGGTCAAATAAGGAGCTGAGGATTTCATCCCTGCTGGCTGATAACAAGCCTTACCACCCCAGTGACCATGTAGGGAGCATACACTTCTACTCCCAGCAGCAATGAGGAGCTTTCCACCTTTGGTGTCAAGAAGGTGAATGGAGAACTTGAACTCCTGCCTCTATTTGGCAATAACCAAGTGATTCCTCCTATTCTCTTAACAGAGTCAGACAAAGGCAGCTAAAAGAAGTTTAAATAAATTCAAGAATTTCATAAATTAAAGGAATATGCCCAGGTTTCAGTTGAAAATCATTCATCAAGTCAAAAACCAGAAAGATCTAAAATTGAGTGAAAAAAGAAAATAAACAGAAGTCAACACTGAGATGATGTTAGAGATGATGTTAGGAAATGTTAGAATTACCAAATTAAAATTTTAAAGCAACAGCAATAGTAATAATTCTTCAACAGTTTATTATGAACATGCTTAAAACAAATGAAAAAAAAAAAGTACCAGCAAAGGAAAAGAAAGTCTCAGCTAAAAATGTAAGATATAAAGAAGAACCAAATGGGATTGAATACAAAGTAACCAGAATATACAGGTTAGTCTAGTTCACTATGAGAATGGAAGTTAGAAAAAGTATTTAGTGAATCAGTAGAGAAACATTAGGAGATAAAACGCCAGGAAGAGAAAACAGATTGAGAAAACAAAACAAAACAAAACGAAAGATGAACAGAGCCTGAGGAACCTGTGGCACTATAAGAAATTATCTAATATTTGTATCATCAGAGCCCCAAAAGCTGAAGGGAAAGAGTGTTGAAGTGAAAGTAATAAAAGAAATGATGGCTGAAAAGAAAATGATGGCTAAATTTATCAAGAGATGTAAATATATAGATAAAGGGAACTGAGAAAACTCCAATCTGAATAAATCTTATGAAATCCACATTAAGACACAACTTAATCAAATATGTGTGTATGTTTCTAAACAAAAAAAAGCATCCTGAAAACAAGAGTGAAATGAGACCTATGAGATGGTATCTGTAGGAGAAAAATAACTTGGAAGGTAGTGGATTTCTTACCAGAAACCCTGGAAGTGAGAAGTGGCACAGTATCTTTCAAGTGCTAAAGGCAAAGCATTGTCAAGCAGAATCTATATTCTAAAAAAAAAAAAAAAGTTTATCAATGAAAGAGAAATCAAGATATTCTAAGGTGAAGGAAAACAAAGACAGTTTCCTGCTAACTGACCTAGTGCAAAACACTGGCTAAAGAAATTTCTCCAAACAGAAAATAAGAGAAAGAACTTTGGGAAACCACAAAGGAGAAAAGAACATGGTAAGCAAAAATATGGATAAATACAGTAGACTTTCTTTCTCCTCTTGAATGCCTAGTTTTTGAATAGTGAATTTATATTTTGATAAGTTGAAGCAAAACCTGTAGTACTGTGTGCTGTAATTCTATACAGAGAGGAAATATTGAAAACTATATTATAAATGGGGTAAGCATGTAGAAAAAAGGTAAGGGTTTTATAGTCCACACAAAATGTAAAGTGATGATGTTAGTAGACTGTGATAAGTTTTGTATATATATAATGAAATATTCAAAACAACCACTAAACTGTTTACAAAAAGAGATACACTAAAAAAAAAAAGTGTAGATAAGTTAAAATGGAATTCTGAAAAATGTTCAAGTATGAAAGAAAAATGCAACCAGAGAAACAAAAATCAGGAAAAATATAAAGTAACAATCTTAATCCTTAACATAATAATTGCATTTAATATAAATAGCAGGTTTACACTAATAGGCAGGAATTGGCAGATTTATTTTTTATTTTGTTTTATTTTTTAATGTTTGTAATGTTTATTTTTTTTGAGGGGGGCGGTGGGCAGAGAGAGTGGGAGACACAGAATCCAAAGCAGGCTTCAGGCTCTGAGCTGTTAGCACAGAGCCGGTCGCCTGGAACTCATGAACCGTGAGATCATGACTTGAGCCTAAGTCGGATGCTTAACTGGCTGAGCCACTCAAGTGCCCCGGCAGATTATTTTTTTTAAGTTTATTTATTTACTTTGAGAGAGAGAGAGAGAGAGAGAGAGAGAGAGAGAGTGAGAGAGTATGCGTGCGCGCGCGTGCATGAGCGGGGGAGGGGAAGAGAGACAGGGAGAGAGGGGCACCTGGGTGGCTCAGTCGGCTGAGCCTCTGAGTTTGGCTCAGAACATGATCTCGCGGTTTGTAAGTTTGAGCCAGGCATCAGGCTCTGTGCTGACAGCTCAGAGCCAGAAGCCTGCTTCCTATTCTGTGTCTCCCTCTATCTTTGCCCCTCCCCCACTCATGCTCTGTCTCTCTCTCTCTGTGTCTCAAAAATAAATAAACATTAAAAAACAAACAAACAAACAAACAAAAAACAAAAAGAGAGAGAGAGAGAGAGAGAATGGAATTCCCAAGCAGTCTCCTATTGTCAGCCTAGAGGCCTTGTGCACTCCATCCTATGTACCATGAGGTCATGATCTGAGCCGAAATTAAGAGTCTGACACTTAACTGAGTCATCTGGGAACCACAGCAGAATATTTTTTAAATGAGTCAATTATATGCTGTCTACAAGATACTAATTTCAATTATAAAATATAGGCAGTTTATATTCTATAAAGTAGAAGCATAGAAAAGCATATCATGCAAATATTAATCAAATAAAAGTAGGAATGGCTACATTAATAAAAAATAAAAATGTTAGAGCCATAATAATAATAATAAAGAGGAAGAAGAAGAAGAAAAAGACGATGACACAAATAAGCACTGTATAATGTTAAATGGGTCAACATCCAAGAAGACATGGAACTTCTAAAAATGTATGAACAAAACAATACAGCTGCAAAATGTATGAACTGAAAGCTGATAGCACTAATATAGAAATAGACAAGTTCACAATTGGGGATATCAAGATTATTCTCTCAATGACTTATAAATAGAAAATTAACAAGGATATCAAATAACTCAGCATTATGATCAACCAACAGAATAAGATAGACTGTTATAGAACTTTCCACCCAGAAAACAGCAGAACATATATTTTTTTAAAATGCTCAAGGAACATATAAAAGGTAGATCAAACACTGGACCATATAACAAATGTCAACAAATAAGAAAAAAACTATAATCATAGATAATATGTTTTCCAGTCACAATGGAATACTAAGAGTTAAGACAACAGAAAAACTCCTAAAATTTCGAAACTAATTTATAGACTTCTAAATAACCTATGAGACAAAGGAAAACATCCTGAAGGAAGTTAAACACAGAGCTAATTGAAAATGAAAATGCGGCATATAAAAGTGTATGGATTGCAGCTATGGCAGTGTTGTCAAGGAAATTTATAGTTTTAAGTGTATATATTAGAAAAGAGTAAGTCTCAAATCAATAATATAAGCTCACATTTCAAGAACCTGGAAAAGCAGAGCAAAATAAACCCAAGGCAAGCAGAAGGAGGTAAGTAATAAAAGGAAGAAATAAAAAAAAAAAAACCCAGAAAAACAATAGAGAAAAATTGACAGCTGACAATCTGAAAATCTGTCTGAAAATCTGACAGCTCAGAGCCAGAAGCCTGCTTCCTATTCTGTGTCTCCCTCTATCTTTGCCCCTCCCCCACTCATGCTCTGTCTCTCTCTCTCTGTGTCTCAAAAATAAATAAACATTAAAAAACAAACAAACAAACAAACAAACAAAAAACAAAAAGAGAGAGAGAGAGAGAGAGAATGGAATTCCCAAGCAGTCTCCTATTGTCAGCCTAGAGGCCTTGTGCACTCCATCCTATGTACCATGAGGTCATGATCTGAGCCGAAATTAAGAGTCTGACACTTAACTGAGTCATCTGGGAACCACAGCAGAATATTTTTTAAATGAGTCAATTATATGCTGTCTACAAGATACTTTAAGTGTATATATTAGAAAAGAGTAAGTCTCAAATCAATAATATAAGCTCACATTTCAAGAACCTGGAAAAGCAGAGCAAAATAAACCCAAGGCAAGCAGAAGGAGGTAAGTAATAAAAGGAAGAAATAAAAAAAAAAAAACCCAGAAAAACAATAGAGAAAAATCAATGAAACAAAGAGCTTGTTTTTTGAAAAAATCAATAAAGCTGACAAATTTCCAGTAAGACTGACAAATAAGAAAAAAGATACAAATTATGAAGAGTGGTAATGAAACAGAGGATATTACTATAGCATTTTAATTATCAAAATTTGAGGAAATTAAATTCATAAATACAATTTTTTTCAAAGAAGGAATTTTCAGGTCCAGATAGTTTCACTGAAGAATGTTAACAACTGTTGAAAGAGTAATTATCACCAATTCTGTATAGAATCATTTTAAGAAATAGCAGAAAGGAAGATACTTCCTAATTTATTTTTTTGAAGCTAGTATTACCATGATACAAAGACCAAAGTACTAAAAAATAAAAAAAAATAAATAAAAAATAAAGGAATAAATCTACAGTTCAATATCACTCATGGATATAGATGCAAAACTCCTTAAAAAATACCATATAGTATTTAGCAATGTATAAGAAGATTTATGCAAAATGATCAGGTGAGGTATTCTAGGAATTCAAATCTGGCTCAATATTTAAAAATCAGCCAATGAGGGGCACTTGGGTGGCTCAGTCAGTTGAGCATCCGACTTTGGCTCAGGTCATGATCTCACGGCCTGTGAGTTCTAGCCCCATGTGGGGCTCAGTGCTGACAGCTCAGATCTGGAGCCTCCTTGGGATTCTGGGTCTCCCTCTTTCTCTGCCCCTCCCCCAGCTCTCTCTCTCTCTCTCTCTCTCAAAAATAAATAAACATTATTTTTTTTTTAAATCAGCTGATGAAATCTACCAGGTTGAAGAATGAAAACCACATGATCATATAAATCAATGCAGAAAAATCATTTGATAAAATTCAGCATTCATTTATGATTGCAATTCTTAGAAAAATAGAAAAGAGGAAGCCTTCTTGATAAATAACATTTACAAAAAGCCAACAGTCAATATTATACTCAATAGTCAAAACACAGAATTCCTTCCTCCAAAATCAGGAAGAAGGTAAGGATGTCTACTCTTACCATTCTTATTCAGCATAGTACTTGAAATTTCAGCCAATGCTGTAAGGCAGAAAGAGGAAATAAAAATGCATACAGATTGGAGAAAAAAAGAAATAAAACAGTTCCTATTTTCAGATGACAAGATTACTATAGATAGATTCCCAAGTAATCTAAAAAACAACAACAACAACAACAACAACAAAAACCAGTCCTAGAGCACACTCTTTCAGTTCAGCGATTTAAGGAGAGCAAAAAGAAATTCACAAAAATCCATTGTATTTCTACATATTAGCAATGAGCACGTGGACACTGAAATTAAAAATACAATAGAATGTATAATTGCTGTGCCAAAAGAAAAAGTAGAAATATAATTTCAAAAATTGAAATTGAAACAATACAAATACAAAAGTAGCCGAGGGGAAAAAAAAATCAATCTGTGTGCGGTAATTTTGTAAGAAAATTTTTAGACTTTCATATAATCAAAACCACCATAAGGATTTCTAAGGAATTTGGTAAGATTAACATAAAGTGTATTAGAAATATAAATGAACAAGAATACCCAGAGACTGATAAAAATTAAAATGTGAATGTTTGCTATGAGATATCAAAATGATGTATAAAGCTATAGCAATTAAGATAATGTGGTATTGGCTCAAATAATAATGGACTTATCAATGGCAAAATGGATTCTGTATGTGAGGGAAAAAAAACAATTCTGAATGAAATAATGACATAGATGTGAAAGGAAAATCTGAAAAAAAACCCCACAACCCACATAAAAGAATATTTTATCATTTCAATATAAGGAGTATTTGTTAATGAATAAATTTTAAAATATTACTAACATAAAATCTTGAAAAATTCAATTACATTAAATTTAAAAAACCTGGTTCATCAAAAATTATTATAAAGGGGAAATGATAAAAAAAAAAGTCTCTACATTTTCTGAGAGAAAGTATTTGTAACACATATAATTGACAAATAAACTGGGCATAACAAATGTAAAGAATAGGGCACCTGGGTGGCTCAGTGGGTTAAGCTTCTGACTTTGGCTCAGGTCAGTATCTCACAGTTGATGGGTTTGAGCCCCACGTCGGGTTCTGTGCTGACAGTTTAGAGCCTGGAGCCTGCTTCGGATTCCTTATCTCCCTCTCTGTCTCTGCCCCTCGTCCACTCATGCTCTGTCTCTGTCTTTCAAAAATAAATAAAAATGCTATTTTTTTAAAGTAAAGAATGGCTATGAAGGGCAAAAAAAAAAAAAATTGACAGACATGAATCAGTTTCCTCTGCAATGAGATGTTATTTCATACATGGTAGATTATTTTTTAAAAAGTGTGAGTGCCACATTTAGCCAAAATGTGGAACAAGGAATCCCTTGTAAGCACAGACATTCTAAAGGTACTATTAGTTCAGTGTGAACAGAGGATGGAACGCTTATCCGAAGACAAAGAAGACCAGAGAAGAGAGGTAGTGGCCAGATCTCGTGTGGCTTTAAATTACATTAGATGATATCTGAAGGCAATGAGAGGCAATTTGAGTATTTTAAGAAGAAAAGTGACATAACAGTTTTATGTTTGTAAAGACAACAGGAGGTAGCTTAACGAATAAATTAGAGAAGGGCAAGAGAGGAGACCAGTGGTCAGCATTATAGTGAATAGGAGATGTTTAAAAATGGAGACTAAGACTCGTATTTATTTTGAGAGAGGGAGAGAGAGTGTGCACACACACGTGTGGATGGGCGCAGAGTCGGACAGAGAGAGAGAGAAACCTAGCAGACTCAGTGCTCACAGCTGTGGGGGTAGGGAGGTGGGGGGGTGCAGAATTCTAAATCCCACTAAATGTGAGATCTTGACTTGAGCCAAAATCAAGAGGTGGTGACTCAACAGACTGAGCCACAGGAGCCCCTATTTTTCTGAACTTACTAAACATAGTTACAAATATTTTATTACTAATTATAAAATTACATTACTATCTAACAGGAGTAATGAAAAATCCCTAAAGCAATTTTAATCATGTTCTTGTTTTCCAAAAATAAATTATTTGATTAAAATCTTGTTACTAATTTAATAATTTTTAATTGATGACTTATGGCCTAAAGGATTTCCTACCCATGTACATAATAAACCAATTGTGAAATTAGTAATAACTTAATGATTCAAGTAACAATTGTCTAAATTATAGCCTATAATAGATTTCCTACATTAAGCCTATTATAATTTTCATTGTTTTTAAATTTTATTTTGAAACTATAAGTCAGTCATCTGGTTTAAACTATAAAACTTTAGAAGATGAATCCCCCCTCTAGATAGATTCTATGAATATGGGAGATAATATAATTGCCTCCTTTTGTTTTTATTAATCATAAAATTCAGAGTTCCTTCTTCTATTTAATATCCATGTGCTTTTATAGTTCACAAGAATCCCATTTGATTATAAGATTTTAACAATATTTTACAGACTACATGAAAAGATAACTGAATAAAGCAAAGAAAGAAAACTATTAGGAATTCTTATCTCCACATTTCTATTTTTCCATGTTACCATGTTAAGCATTTCACCGTCCTAAGCATTTTGGTTTAGTCCTCTGCCTTACTGTTTGATAGGCACATGGTACCTATAGTTAACACTTTACAATTAAGAGAAATCACATTTTCACTGACTGTGTTCAAAGCTTGGGGAACGATGAAGAGGAACAAAAGGGCATTCCGTTTATGCTGTTCTTGCCTGCATCAGTTAAGAATTTTTTTTCTAAAATGTATGAAGCAGACTTTATTTATGTGTCATTGCCCACCCTCAACCAATCCCTAGTAGAGGCATAGGGTTCTCTATGTTTGGCTCAGACTGACCATGACGTATTCCCCAGAGCAGGACATATTACTTCTCAAACAAAATTGGTAGTGTGGAAGAATTTAAAAGAGATTAGTTTTCTGCAATAGAAAAAATGTTGGCATGTAATAGGAGATCAACTAACATTTCTTGAAGGCCTGTCTGTGTCAATTACTTGGCTATAAATTTTCTGTAGATTAGAGAAGAAGAAGAGGGCAAATTTGGTATTTAAAAAAAACAGTATTACTGCTACATATTCTGTTTCTTCTATTATCTTCAAATGTTAACACCTTACTATATTTATTTAAATGTTTAAATGTTAATGTGGAGCAGAGCCTGCTTGAGATTCTCTGTCTCTTCTCTCTCTCTCTGCCCCTCCCCAACGCACTATCAATCTCTCTCATAAATAAATAAATAAATAAATAAATAAATAAATAAATAAAATTAAAACAATAAAAACCTGAATTCAATAAATGTAGCATCTGTAAAAGGATGTTCAGAGAGCAGAAGCTAGATGCAAAATTTCAAAAGCTTCTGTATTTTAAATTAATTTAATCATTGTTTTAGAATGCGTGGGTATTTGCAGAGTATGAATTCAGGTACACATGTAAAGTTTCAAGAAAACATGCCTAAGATTCACATTTACTGAGAACCCAGTTTTCAAAATCTAAGTTTTATTACAAAAGTAGTGTATGAAAAATAAATTTGAAAATAATAGTGCAAACTTAGATGAAACAAGCAGTGATTAAAGCATTTTTGTGTGTTACATTTTTTGTTTCCATTCTGATCTTTAGGTGTAGAGAGAGTTTATATTCTTTTATAGTCCTCAGTTCATAGTGCACTGTATTCATGTGTCCATTCAAAACTCTCCCTTTTGTATTTTATTTACATTGCTTTACATTGTTCCATTTCATTTTATTGTGTTGTATTTTATTTTCCCTTTTCTTCTGGTCTTCTTCTCTGCACCGATTCATCTTCATATGGACCTATTCTCTTTATTTAATATTAAATGGAAAATAGACATGAAAACTTATCAAATATGGAGTGTTGAGTGAATGTGTTTTGATTTACAGACAACACTTAAATATGAATTATATTACTTTATCCCTCATTTCACCACTAATGTTTTCAGATATAGCCATGCTTCTTTATGTTTCTAAGTTGGTGCTCCTTACTTCTCAGACATATTCCACTCACATTTTGTTTATGCATTCTTCATGTAATGCTCAGTTTTGAAACCTGTTACTACTCACTGTTATAAAGAATAATGATGTGATGTGCCCTTATGCAAGTTTTTAAAGTTTTTTTCCCACCCACACTGGGATCAGTTTGTGTACCAGTCAGTATATGGTGAAATCTCTCTCTAGGGATTTAGAAGATGGTATTGAATGCAAAGAATTAGGTTAACAGAACTCTTGGGAGGGGCCTGAGTTGATCATATCAGGGAAGACTGCTGTTAGCTCTCAAATTCCCTCCTGGCTTCCATGGCATCAAGAAAATGAGGATCTGAAACTACTTCCAAAGTTCATAGGTAGTTGACTCACAGGAGGAGATCTCAAGGCTGCTGAAAAAAACCTCACCTCTGCTGAGTCCCATACCATTGCCTGTTGCTCTCACAATAGCCCCCTTTACCTTCTAAATCACATGCTACTACTTCCTGTTGGAGGATTCTAAACAAGAACTAGGATAGCAATAAATTTTGGAAAATGTATTTCCAATCTCCTTCTTCTATGATATAGTGTAGAATGTAGAAGATAGTGGAGATTATAATTTATTGCCAAAAATGAGTATTGACCTTATCAGGCTTAAGCGTGCATAATTTAGATAAATACTGCTTTACTGAAGTCTACAAATAGCTGATCATCTTACATAATCATGGTAAAGCCTAAAATTCATCCCCCCCCCCCATGTCCTTACTATTCACTTGAAATGACACACATTTCTGCCATTCAAGGTAGATAAAACTAGGATCTTATAATTGTTTTTCATCTTTATTTCTCTAATTTCTAGTAAGTTAAGAGTATCTATTCATATGCTTATTATCTATCCAGGCTTCTAATTGTTCATTAATATTTGTTGATTGTCTTCTATTGTTTTTCTAGTTTTTATTTTGTTTAGTTGCTGTTAGTATATTTTAGATATCCATCTCTTGGCCATTTTAGATGTCATAAATGTCCTCTCCCAGTCACATTTGTTTCTTAACAAATTTATTGAATAGAAATCATTATTAATCTTAAGGTTTATAACTTTTATGTCTTTAAAAAATTATCTCCCTAGTCTTTGATATATAGTCCTCCACATTTTCTTCAATTAATTTATTATGTTTACCTTTAGGGAATTTTCATTACTATGTCACTTGATATTATGAATTTGAATAAATATAAATTAAAATTGGCTTCTTACTCTGCCCGGCAGTAATGTGGCCATCTATCTACTTTATGTAATTGAATTTGTAGACATCGTTTTTAGTATCATGGTAGAATTTTACTGTATTTTCTGAAATTTATGATCTTTATCAACTTATTTAAGGTTTGTTTAATGCTTCTTTTCATCTTTGCTTATTAATCCAGAAACATATCCACTGGGTTACAAATTGATCTGCTGGACTACACTCCTCTCAAAACTGAGGGTCCTTTCCCTGCATTCTTCATGTCCCTTCCTTTGGTAACCCATAAAAGGAAATGCCCACCAATATTCTTTGGATGGAGGAGGGTACCTTTATTATGGAGGTATGAGCTAAAAATAAACTTCCCCCAGGAGAAATAGAGATGCCATGTTATGTGCTGTAGTGTCAATAATAAACCATTCTTCCACTCACCACTCCTTCATAAAATACGTTCAAGCATCTTGGGGTTGGGTGTGAGACTCTGTTACTATTTTAAGAGCAGTATCTGCATTCTTAGTTGTACACTGATAAATCTTTCAGAGTAACTATGAATCCAGAATAAAATTAAAATATCACTGTACAAAGACCTGAAGCCACAGTCATGTATTTTATTTCACAGAAGTAAACTGGAATAAAATATTTTCTTTTATATTTTAGAATTCATTAATTTGCTTTTACAACACAGAACAAAATATATATATATGTAGGCTTTCCTCCTACTCACCCTACTCACTACAGATATTGTCTCTGCCTGCTCAGTCTCTGTGCATTTGCTGCTCCTAATTATGACAATGGAGGTGTAGGTAGAACTAGGAAGTTTACAGTGAGCTACATGACGAAGGCAGAGTTGCTGTAAGAAGATAAACTAGGAGAATCATGGTAAAGAAGGAGTAAAGAAACCAACATCAAACAGGAACATATGTGTCCTGAGACTGGAATATTTTGTAAAGTAAGAGCTATTAGGAGTGTCTGCTGGGCTTGTGAGATGTTGAGAGAAGACTTGTGGAAACAAGATTGGAGAGAGAGCTAGTAAAAGCCAGTATTAAAAATGTCTGTTTCTGAGGAGATTTGTTCCTTTAATGCTTTACTGAGGCTTAAATTCTTAAACTGCCTTTCAATTTTCTAAGCAAGTCTAGTGATTATTTAATTATAACTGTGCTCAGACTTGGCTGAGGGTAGCTCAAATTTATTTGAGTTCACTAAATTCATTTTACCCTTAGAATAAAAATTTCTGAAAAGTAAATGTGCTATTGGGTTATATTCCCATAACTTATTAAGACTGTGTGTTCTTATGTGTGTGTATAATTTTAGAAGAATTTAATGATACTTTCCCTACTGATTATATAGAATTCTGTGTTACACTGCTGAAGCATATGCTTTAAAAGTCATGGAAAAAGACCTTTAAGAAAATGTTAGCTTAAAAGGTTACCCTAAGAACTTATATTCTTACAACCTAGGTAGCTAAATACTTTCTATAGAATGAATTTATATTAGCTATTTTGGTGGATATAAGTGAAGAATCAAATCTAGATTTGTAAATAAATGGATATAGTAATGTATGCTTTAATCTTATCAACGCAATTAAATTATTCTGAGTCAGAAAACTGATATTACTTAAAACTAAAAGGTGGTCCAAGGGTTCTGGGGTTCCAGGGACCCTTTCAGGAAATACATGAAATCAAACTATTTTTATGACAATGCTGTTTTTACTTTCATTGTGCCATGAATATACAGTGGAGTTTTCCAGCAGTTACATTCCACTTGCACAAGATTAAATGCAGTAGATATGAAAGTCCATTTGTCTTCTATTAGGGCAGATATTTTAAAAGTATGACAAACAAAAAATGATGCTAACCTTTTCCCTATTTTTGTTTAAAAAATGTAGCCTTTGTTACATAAAATATCTTATTTTTGCTAACATATAATGATTCATTATTGCTAGTTTTAAATGAATGTTTTAGTTCTGTCTTAGTTTTAGTTCCTTATGTGGTGAATATTAATAGATATATTCCCCAACAACCAAAGCTCTTTGGGACCTTAATATGTTTGTTTTAAGAGTGCAAAGTGGTCCTGAGACCATAAAGTTTGAGCATCTCAGTCCTAAAAACTTAAAAAAAAATTTAATGTTTATTTTTGAGAGAGAGACAGAGCATGAGTTAGGGAGGAGCAGAGCGAGAGGGAGAATCCAAAGCAGGTTCCAGGCTCTGAGATGTTGGTGCAGAGCCTGATGTGGGGCTTGAACTCACGGACCACCAGACCATGACTTGAGCTGAAGTCGGATGCTTAACAGAGCCACCCAGGTGCCCCTAAAACTTTGAGAATAAATATAAGTTTTCAGAATAGAGAGGCTACTGCTTTTCTTTTGAGTTTCATATATATCTCTGCTAAATAACTAAAAATAGGAGATGATGAAGGAAGAAGAAAGGATAGATAAAAGGAAGAGAAAAGGAATAAAGAACACATGGCAAACAGAAGTGAAATATGTTGGCTCATTATACCTCAGGTGACATGTCAAACAGGCAACAATATATCTTCCATAGAAATAAATAAACCACAAGAAAGATCAGAAATTCACTGCCTCTACCCTGAAAACTACATTCATACTCAACCCACTGAATATTATGAAGTATGGCAAGCAAAATAAAAAGACCTTTATTTAAAATATAATAATCATTACTAAATTTCTTATATTTAATTTTTAGAGTCATTAGAGCACGGTACTTTTTTTATGAAGCTCTTTTGTTTTAATTCCGGGATAGTTAATTCAACAATTCTACACATTACTCCATGCTCATCATGATAAATGTACTCTTTAATCCTCATCACTTATTTCACTCAACCCCTCACTCACCTCCCTTCTGGTAACCATCATTTTGTCCTCTATAGTTAAGAGTCTGTTTCTTAGCTTCTCTCTCTCTTTCTCTCTTTCTTTTCCCCATTCCTAGCTTATTTAATTTCTTAAATTCCACATATAAATGAAGTCATGTGGTATTTGTCTTTCTCTGACTGACTTATTTCACTTGGCATTATACTCTCTAGCTCCATCCACATCCTTGTAAATTACAAGATTTCATTCTTTTATGGCTGAATAATATTCCATTGTACTTATACACCACCTCTTCTTTATCCATTCATCTATCGATGGACACTTGAGCTGCTTCCATAATTTGGCTGTTGTAACTAATGCTACAATAAATACTGGGATGTATGTATCCCTTTGAATTAGCGTTTCTGTATATTTTAGGTAAATACTCAGTACTATGATTACTAGATCATCAGGTAGTTATCTTTTTAACTTTTTGAGGAATCTCCATACTGTTTTCCACAGTGGCTGCATAGGGTGCAGCACTTTTATTTCATGACTGTTTCAAGAGTTTTATTATTAAAAAAATAATTAAGGCATTAAAATAATTAATTAAAAACCTTAAATGCCACTGAATGGTTATAAGAATATGACATAGAGACACTGTACCTATGGCAGAGTAAGCATTTTTTTTTGTCTTTTGAAAATTTACAAAGTGAAGTGTTGCAAAATCAAGTTTCAACAGTCTATACGTAACTCATAGAAAATATTAATAAGCTCATCACTGTGCCAATCTGATACCAAATCACTAAGTCTACTTAGTGCTTATAATGTAGTGTTACATTGATTTAATGATGCTATTAGGGATATTTGCAGTGATTGGACTGGCATAAACAATTAGTACTTAGGATACTCTTTCTCGGTAGAAAAAACACCTAATTCCACTAATTGCCTCTAGTTCTGCTTCTATTAACTGCACACTTTGTACATGCTAATAATCTTATTATCAGCTGTTGCTGAGTTAATTAAAAGTCATGTCTACAAACATAAACCAAAATAAAAATATGTATTCTGCTCATCTTTTATATAATAAATAAAAATTTTGGAAGACTGTATTTAAACATTTATCTTCAGAAAGTGAAAGAAAATTAAAAAGATGTATATGCCAAATTAATTTATGGCAAGCTCAGAAGAAGCTGCAAAAACAATTTTGCACTCAAATTATAATAGCTAAGAACATGCCAGTCCATTGGTTAGTATAGAAAATGCCTAAGTTTTCAGAAAAGCATTGCTCATTCTTTGAATAAAGGAATGTATCCCAAAAAGACTCTTTTTGTTTGCCTTTTTCCCCTGAAAATTGCTAAAATATATTTTAATTTGTTCTGCAAGTCTTAAAATCAACCTGAAATATATTTTCTTTTGTGTTGGTATTTTACTATTTCAGAATTTAACAGATCATTTCTAAGTAAATAGTTTATATATGACATCATATTTGTATCTGGTAAGAGTAACTTATGTTTCAAGATTGTATTATTTATAACTCATTAATGGCAATGAACATATACCAGACATTATTTCATAATTAAGAATGTCACAGAGTATTTCAGTTACATTTACTTGTGTTATTAATAAAGAAGTAAAGATGTTAGGTACTACTAATCTTCCCCAGATTTCATCAAGGAGAATCACTCTAATTGGGACCAATTAAATGAGTAAGTTTTTTTATGCTTTTAATTTATTCCTTAAGCATACAAGCTGCCTACATTCTCTCAATTTGGAATTGATAAGTTTAGTGTTGCTATAAAATGATACTCATGTTGCCGTAGGGCTGTATGTTACAGTGTGCTTTTTGTTTAAGAACAAGTAATTCTTAAAATGTAAGAGTAAAATGTTATGTACACATGTATATGGGTATGTACAAAATATTTATACCTAATTTTATATGGAATATGTACCATAAATTGAATTCCTAAGATTTAATTTTCTTTTAACAACAATAATACCAACAACAACGGATAAGAATATGATATGTTCAAGAAATACCTCTCCAGGAAAAAAACACAAAAATAGTAATGATGAACAAAACCCTCAGTTAAAACAAAAACAAATTAGTACTATAGACCTTAAGTTAAATTCAGCCAAACAAGAAAAGTTATACATGAAACTTTTAAACATCTTTCTCTATCCTTCTATTTTGTTAAAACAAATACATCAAAGTTTTGATGACCTTTTCACATTATCCATTGCCTTTGAGGCACTTTTCATTGCTGTAACACGCCTGTGTATTCTCCCCAACTTTTAAAAGCCAAATCAAAAATGAATGTTTAATTCCTATCTTCTTTCACTTCTTTGAACTTGATGCATTTGTGCGTGCTCTACTTCTTGAAATTATCTCCAGCTTTAGCTTCCTTGACAAACCTCCATGGTTCTCTTTCTCATACAAGATATTACCTTCCTCGTATCCACTATCAGTTTTTATTTCTCTATGACTTTAAAATGTAGTGTTCCCTGAGCTTCCATTGTTGGCCCTGCCCTCTTCTCATGCTATCATTCTCAAGATCAATATTTTTATTCCATGCATCAGCTACCAAATATACCTGAATACTTTAAACACAAAATGTATGACCTCTAAACATAGGCTCTCCATATTATTCAGCACAAGTTCCTTAAATATTGCACAAATGAATCTATTTCACTATAAACTGAACTCATTATCTATCTCTTAAATCTATCCCTTAGATAATACTTTTCAGCTAAATTCACTACTTTTGACAGCTAGAGTTCCCCTTTTTTTCCACTTAGCAATGGGTTCAGTGTAATGTCTTGCTTATTTGATTAGATCTCCCAATGAAATCTAAGACCCAGGAAGACAAAATCTATTTCCTGTCTATTTTGTTCACATAGTATACCTAGTTGTGTGATCCTAGAAGAAAAGAGTTAATGCACAGTGGTTTTTGTCTGTCACCACCCAACATGCCCAGTTAGTCCACACATCTTCCTGTTTCCTCATCCTAGAAGTCTCTGGGATCCACTACCCTGCCACATTCCTAGTTTCTGCTTTTATGATCCGTGGATAAAATACTATAAAAGTTCCCTAACTTATTTCTTTGATTCAAGACTATTCATCTACAGAATTATCTTCTCCTGTTCAAATATTTTCAGTGATCTCTGTTCCTTAAGATTATATGTAAGTATTTACCTCAAAGATCTGCTACTTAACATCTCCTGCTCTGCACATTCCAAGGGCTGCAGTATCTACCCATATTCATTAATTTTAACTTTCTGGAAAACATGAAACAGCACACTGTGCTCCTATCACAGGGATAGATAGGTATAGATATTTGATATAAACGTCAATATAGATATCTATATAAATACAGACATAGAAAGATTGACTATGGGTATAGATGTAGGTAGATATAGATGTTGAAAGTAAGCAGAATTTTGGACCCCAAAATATGTCTCTTTGGTCGAAAGATGATCTCAAACTGGCTATTTTTAAGAAATTGTGCAAAAAAAAAATAAACATTAAAAAAAGAAAGGATGCCTAATGACTCTGTTAAGTGTCTGACTTCAGCTCAGGCCATGATCTTGCAGTTTGTGAATTCCAGTCCCGCTTTGGGGTCTGTGCTAACAGTGAGGAGCCTGGAGCCTGCTTCCCATTCTGTGTCTCCAGCTCTCTGCCCGCCCCCTCCCCCTTTCTCTTTCTCTCTCTCTTTCTCTAAAAAATAAACAAACATTAAAAATGAAAGAAAGAAAGAAATTGTAGACACAGGAAACCTTCTGGAAACTGAGCAGAAGTTACTCTTTTGCAAAACATTTATGTTTATAAGGGAAATCTCTATTTGTAAGTATCTATCTCACTGCACCAGAAAGAGGAGGATATCCTATTCCCTGGAAACTGTTATCAGTGGTGAAAGCATGGACTTAAATCTGCATCACAATCTTACTCTGGGTTGACTATGTTTTTCCTCCTATAAGTAACTCCCCACATGCAACAACTTCTTTTGCCTTTAGCAGAAAATGGAATTTCAGGTGATGACTTCAACCATTTTGAGGAGTTACTCAGTTTTCCTGAGTGTTTCCAATCCATACAGAAGGAATACAGGTTATTACATTTGTATTTGTATTTCTCCTCTTAATTTGTCTTTTTATTACCTGTTTTTTTTAAACCTGGAAAGGTAGAGAATTATTTTCTTCCTCACAATATGTGGATGTGGATATAGATATAGATATAGATGTAATCACCTCTGGCCGATTCTCCCCCTCACTCTTCTGAACCATTTAAGATTCATGTTCTTGGTAAAGGGCTCCCTTCAGTGCTGTTCTCTCCTGCCTTCCTACAGACTCCTGAAAATATCTCTGTTAAAGCACTTTGGACATTGCATTTCCACGTCTGTACCATAAGCTCTTTGAAAGTAGTGTTACATAATCAGTAGTAAAAACATTTGTTAAAAGAATGTGTGAATCAATTATAATTTGTATTAATTATCATATCAATCTACCATGTGAAGAGAAACTTAATTTTAAATATACCTACCAAGCAGCAGTGGCACAAAGAACTTCAAATAAGGAATCCTGTAAATACAAATACACTTCAGAATTCTTTGTTTAAATATAGCCCATTAAGTAATACTTAACAAAAGAAAAACAAATCCCCAGGTAACATATAGAAGGAATAAATATTTACTTATGCAAAGTATAATTCAAGCAACGCTTAGAACTCCCCTCTCTTCTATTTTAATCTGTTAACTAATAAGTATATTATACATTAAGAATGCTTTACAGGTGAAATTTGATTGTTGTTAAAGTTCAAAGTGCTCTGAGAGCTTAACAATAAACAGTTTTGAGTTTGTTGGAACTTCTTTATATGAACCAAAGATCCTTATTTGGAAATGTCTTTTTTTACAGGAAATAATCAGAACACTGGTTTATGACAGAAGCAAAAGAATGCAACTTCAAATTTAATTATGTATGGAAACATAGGCTTAAAATACTTGGCTATTTCTACAAGAGTCATCTCCACCCTCCAGTAAGCAAGAGAGTAACCCACTAAAAAGACAAGCCCAATTGAGATATCAGAAAGAATGTCTCTTAAGTATTTATGCCATGTTGATGGTTTTCAAAATATTTTCTATGCTTTCATTAAAAAAAACCAAAACTTGGGTGAGGGGTGCCTGGGTAGCTCAGTTGGTTAAGCATTCAACTTTTGGATTTGGCTCAGGTCATGATCTCACAGTTCCTGAGTTTGAGCCCCACCTGAGGCTCTGTGTTGGTAGCAAGGAGTCTGCTTGGGATTCTGTCTCCCTTTCTCTCTGCCCCTTCCCTGCTCTCTCTCTCTAAAAAATAAATAAAGCATTTTAAAGAATTAAAAAAAAAAACACTTGTATACACCATCTTCAGTAAAGATTTAGTAAGAAAATGAAGCACAAATCTGTTTTATTCAATGTCAGAATATATCAAAGTCAACAATTTAGACTTCAAAAAGAAAAAAAATATGCATTTCCCATCCTGTCATAAGGAGCATATTTTCATTTTGAAGTAACTAACACAATGAGAACAAAACAGAATAAGATTTGTGTTTATGTCAATAACTATAAGAGAATCAGAGGAGTTAGAACTCTAACTCAGGTCATATGGGGATACAGATAAGGAAAACAAAGTGGGGAAGGAGAATGAAGCAGTCCTGTATGGGGTGGAGAAGCTGAAGTCACTGTAGCTTGCTGAACTTGGGGGCTCATCATGTGCATTCTCTGTTTTCCCGGGAGAACACGTGCAAGGGATAACCAGCAGGTAAACCCCATCTGGGAAGGAGAGATGGTGGTCTAGAATGGAATCCACTATACTGTTTCAATGACTCCTCCATGAATTTGGAAATCGGGTTCTTTTTTCCCTTATTAAGAGAATAATTCTGTGGTCAGAAAGCAAGATTTTTCCCATTATTCATATAATATTGTAAAAGCTCTAATTTAATGATTTTTCTTTTAAAGTTTTCAAACTTTGAGTCAAACATGCAGTTTTCACTAATACTAATAGCTCCTTACACATTAATTGTGCTGATGCCACTGTAACATGGCCATACTTCCTACCCTTCGGGGGCAGACACCATTGGTAGCATTATCCTAAGGCTCACACAAGTACAAAACACCACTGCTGTAATTTTTCAGCAAACATTGTTAATTTTTTGGTCTCATATTGTTTTCCAGTGGGTTTTGATATGATTTGCTCTACTGCTGGCTTCTTATCAGTATTTGCTACCTAATCAGCAAGCATCATTTTGCACAAGCCTCAGCCAACATGATGCCATCTTGTTCAAACTTTTAGCTTTCTTTGGAACTGTCCAGCATAGATTCCTTTTTTTTTTTCCACTACAAAACTGTCAGCCTTTTGCAAGCTAATAATTAACAATTAATATTTTATAATAAAGTTGCATTATATTATAGTTTGCCAACCGAAGTAATTATTTTCACCTCATTAGGAATATCTCTTCACCAACTGCACTGAAAACAGGTTCACAGTGTATGATTCTTTCCTTTCATATAAAGTATATGTATGCACACAGATGATGTGACATAGGAAATAATGAAAGGTATATGAAAGCAGTGACATGTAGCTATACTACATTGTTTAGTTTTTGTTTTCATATTCAATGAACTTGAGATCCTTATAAGAAAGGTGCTATTTAATGATAAAAGTTATATATGTAACTGCACAGCTTATAAATCATATCTCAAAATTTCACAGACACAAAGTTTTTTTAATTTTTTTTAAAATGTTTATTTTTGACAGAGAGAGAGAGAGAGAGAGAGAGAGAGAGAGAGAATGAGCGGGGGAGGGGCAGAGAGAGAGAGGGAGACACAGAATCCAAAGCAGGCTCCAGGCTCTGAGTTGTCAACACAGAGCTCGAACTCACAGACCACGAGATCATGACCTAAGCCGAAGTCAGATGCTCAACCAACTGAGCCACTTAAGCACCCTGACACAAAGTAAGTTTTTAACATTGTCAGCAGCAAAGTTAATGTAGTTATTCCAGAAGGGGCCTCCTCTGTTATCAAAACAATTTTCAGCAGAGTCCTGATCCCTTCACTGCTACCAGTTATCAGAAGAGCAATAGTTGGTGGTGGGTCAGATAGAAAGAACATAACCTAATTTCTGGGCACCAGACTGACCTTGACATGGTGACAGAAAAATGTTTTTTAATTTATAAAGAAAGCAAACCAGACATAAATAGGATTGATGGCAAACAATTGGAAATTCAAAATGTAATCTCTTCTGAACAAAACAGCATTTATTGTTAAAACTATGTGTTTTTTCCCAAAATTGTGGGTTTGTTATATGTCAATTAGCATTTTGAATCTGGTATTATTCAGGCAAAATATTAGAATAAGAGAATATATACCTCTTTACTTTTTGAAGTATATGAAAAAAAGTTTTGTGAAATCTCATATTTAAATTTATTCACCTTGTACAGTCCTTAGACTAGTAATTTCCTAATCAATATTACTTGAATGAATCACATGTCCCAGAGAATATACACAAAATGCCATAAACTTCCAATGAATAGGTTTAATATGGCATTTTATCTTGTTATATACTTGTGCTAAAATTATTTTCCATTTATTGGATTCTCTATACATGAGGTGTGTTCTGTGCATCTGGTACCAACACATTATTTTGTGGTGATTTAAGTGATTTACTCTATCAAAACCAGGATTGGTTTAGTGAACTGGTTAAGAACAGTCAATGGAGGCAGAGTACTTGAAAATGAGTTTCAGCTAGACCATTAGGACAAAAGGGAACAATTCATCTAAAGCATACCTATTTAAAAAAAAATTTTTTTTGATGTTTTTTATTTATTTTTGAGACAGAGAGAGAGGGACGGGCAGAAAGAGAGGGAGGGGCAGAGAGAGGGAGGGGCAGAGAGAGGGAGACACAGAATCCAAAGCAAGCTCCAGGTTCTGAGCTGTCAAGACAGAGCCTGACGCAGGGCTCCAACTCACAGACTGTGAGATCATGACCTGAGCTGAAGTCGAACGCTTAACTGACTGAGCCACCCAGGCGCCCCATAAAACATACCTATTTCAATGCCTCGCGTATATTTAACCCTCAACAAATTTCAATAGCTCTTATTTTGCCTCAAGGTGCAAGATCACCTTTTAAACATTTGACATTTTACAATTTTCTGATGTGTTTAGTAGATGTTTACATTAAGTTGTATATATAACTCTTCTTATAGAGTCAGTAGCTAATTTGGGGGGTTCCTCTCATTCCTAAAAAATCAAAATCCCTAGGACACAACCTAAATGACATTCCTAATTAGAACACCAATGCCATCTAGTGGTCACATTTGCAAACTACAGGCTTACTGGTGAACAGAAACGTAAGTGGTGGTGCTTCAGAATGCACTCTGAATGAATCTCAGATGAGCAAATAAAGTTTCCTACATGTACACTACTCAGCCAATAAAAAGTTTAAACCAAAATTTCAGCATAGTGTAGAAAATTTAGTTCCTGGTCCACAGGAAGCATACAGTCTGGCTCTCTATATAAAGACCTACATAAAATTCTTAAGTTGGGTTATAAACAGATTTAGAAAAAAGACTGAGTCCAACTATAAATGAGACCATGAAGAGCTGGAATAGAAATATGGGTATAGTATTTGATAACAAAATTTATTTTGGAGAAATATTATTCAGATTTAGGGCAAAAAGTCAAAGAAAGGTCAAATTAATGCACTTGTAAATTCAGGAAGAGATGGAAAATGATTAAAATACAACACACATATGAAACTCCTTTAAAATAAGATACAACAAATTAGAACATAAGAAGGTATTAGAGATTTTTATTCCAGATTGAAAAGATTTGCATAAACAGATAATATTTGGAGACATACCTGGTCATGAACAAATGAACTAGGTTTTGTTTCTTTACAGAAAATAATTATATATGAGAACATCTTGGTGAGAGAACGCTATACAAAATGGAAAGTAGACATCTATAATAGCAAGTATATTAAAACTTAATGTACATCCTTACACTAAAGATATATTTAGGAAAAAAATGCACGTGTTTATCTAACAAGCTACTGAATACAATCAGTAAGTAAACCTTACCGTTAAATTAGTAAGATTTCAACTTTTACTCCTGTTTTGTAAAATCTTAGTTAAACTGACAGTGTCTTTTGTTCTTTCCTAAGTAAAAACATTTTTGTTAGACCAAGATGTCACAGGATGAGCTTAAGGGCCACTCAGAGGTCGGTAATGTCCATAGCTTCCATAAGCAAAAGTTGGCACTCTGAGCACCAAAATCGTCAAATTAGAGCTCATCTCTCAGACCTCTTGATGCGTTTAGCTACAGATGTTATCAAGACATCCACAAAGTGGGCTATGTTCTTTAGTGTTGGTTACCGGAACAGCTGTTAAATTAATTAAGTCAGTATATTTTCCAAGTCTGATTAAGATATGTTTATTTCTGCTTTCACAAAACAGCTGTGATGTAAGTACTAAAACTGATGTTCTAAGAAACCCAAAATAAAATTAAAATCATCATATGTTGTCCAGCTCAAGTAAAAGTTTACTTTTGGATCTTCATGTTTTAGTTATATTTATAGGGAATACAGGTGTACGTTGACAATGCAAGGTTTTGATTAATTTCTCAGTATTTTCACATTCACTATTATTTTCAATATATAACATAGAAGATTAAAACATCAAAACAGAAAAATGCAAATGCTGAAAGTGGCTCCAATAAGCAAAGCAGGTGATTCAAGAAAGGATTATACCTGACTTGAATTGAGTATTGCCCTCTGTTTCCCTTCATGTTAAGGCACAATTTGTTGACAAATAACGTAGCATTGGTCCCGTGACTAGAACCTAGAACCTTCTATGAGTCAGATGAAAGGAGAGAAAAGGAGGCTGTGATTTAAAGAAAAATATCTGTAACACAAATAAGACAAAACCTTAGAGGCAACTCAACTACTACAGATGTGCTACATCTGCTCACTTGCCCACTGGGGACTAGGAAATAAAGAGATTAAGACATTTACACAAAGATGGTTAGACAACAAGATCAGATAAGCAACACGACAGCTTGGTCAAGGTACTATAAGCATAGCATGGAGAAAATGACTCACTAAACCACTTAACCCACTTACAAACAATATTTTTAATTCATTTAATGTTCAAATGATATTTTATCAGGGTAGACAATGAGCTGGCTATTTTTAAAATGTCACTAACAGTCTGAAATAGAGAGAAACAAGCGATCTTTTTAATAATGACCTTTTTAAAGTAAATAGCATTGCGATTTTATAATGGGGCATGAATGCCTATGACTTTTAAAGATAATATAAGAGCAATATTTTAAATTCCCATCTTCACATAACAATAAAAGAAATGACTAGTTATGATGCATGTGAAAAGATTTGATGGGTGCTTGGAAAACATGAGTTAGCTTGTTTCTTCTTGGCAGACCTCCTGAAAGAAAATTTTTCCTGCTTCTTACCTTACGCACTGCTGTTTTCCTAATTTCACATGTTCACCTGCTTATACCTGAACTTTGTGGATGTAATAACAGAGGCACATGACCTATAGACCAATTTAAAAATATGCATTACAACAAAAATAGATTCCACAATAGCAAAATTCTAAATTTTTCAGAAAGATGTAGAAGTCAAGGCTTATTTTATCTATAGTACATATATAGGTATTAATATGGAATATATAATACTAATATTGAATTTACAGTTGCATATTATATAATGAAATATTTTAAATTATAAAATAAATGAAAATATAGTCACTCATTCTGAGTCTTGCTGCAATATATCCATGTAACCTAGTCACTCCTACGTTATGACTTGATATGACTTGAAATTAACATTCTAAATTTGAACTGACAGAAATAGATCTTACTATTCCTAATTAACCAGATTCAACATCTCTTTTCCCACCCTCTAAATGATCAGATAACCTCAAAAGGAAAAGTGCTTTACATTATCAATATTTGTTACACAAATATCTTCCTGCCTAATTATAATAATCTTTTTTGTAAAATGTCAAAACATCATAAGCCTTTGTATTATTTTATTTAAAATAATTAACACACCTATATCATTTGAAACATACATCTTGTTCATGTTAACTGTGGGAGGGTACCACGAATCATGTGACCGATAGCATTTCCTTCTTTAAATTGGCTACTATCTTAATGGTAAACTTAAGGCCATTTTTAACAAAATATAAATGAGTTTTTCTGTCTAAACCTCATTCCTGGCTACCTGTCTCTCCAACTATCTATCACGTTACCCTATGTCTTGATTTGACTGACCTACATTTTTGATTAATTTTAAAAAAAATTAATAAGCCAACTTAATATTTTTCTGAAATGAAAGTTGAAAGAAAATATATGAAATATATGAGGTGATGACACAAATGCCAAAATTATCAAATCAATTGCAATATAAAGGTGTTCAAGGAAGTAAAGAAAACTGTAAGCAAGCTTGTCTTTTCTACCTCCTATTAAGGCTGAATGTGCTCAATTATAACAAACATTTAAAGGGAAAAACCTCACTGCACAATAAAAAAAAATAATGTTTTAAGCTTTTAGACTTTGAATCTATGTTGTGATATATTTAAAGAGGTTATAAAAGTCCGGGTGATTCTCTCTGTGAACCAAGAGCCTGACACAGGAGTGAAGCTAGTGAAGCAGAGAAAAAGCCGAGAGAAGTCAAATCTCGGCAACAATCCCTCAGTTAACACAAAGAAAATAACCTAATTACTGGAAAGCAGGGAAAAAGAAAATAAAAAGTATGGAAGGGTAGAGAAGCATTAGATGTGAACACACAAATTTGTCTTTGCTATGGAACAAGAAATCAGCCCAGATCCTGAGGGTGGCCATTAAAAGCAGAGGCTGTATGTTCTCACAACATGTGTGGATGAATGAGAAGAAGCCAAGAAACAGTAAAAAGACTAATTTTAATTACCAGAAAAGCTGTAAGAGAAACAACAGAGAGTTGGTGGTAGGAAGGCTTCCAGCTACAGGCTGCGTGGCACTGTACTCTCCTTACCAATTAGAGCCAGTCAGACCCCATTGAGGGATTAAGTGAGCAGAAGAATCAGCCCCAGTGCAGGGTCAGGCTGGACTCAAACACACATGCAAACCGGACACCAACCGACAGCGGGTGTAACCTGAGGCTCTCACACAGTCTCACAGAGATAGATGAACAGAAACAGAAAACAGTGCGTGGGATTTCTTTTCCATTAAACACAGGTGCTAATCGCTTTATCTATGGAAATACATTGCATAGGACGTGCAATATAATTTCTGTAACAAACTCTTAGCATCAAAGGAATCAAGAGAATTCGAGAATGACTCTGAGATCGAGAGAGGAAAAGTAAAGGGGAGGGCTACCAGAACAATAGCACTAAAGCTGCCACACTGTGGATTTACTACCTGTGTTATTTTTCCAACTACATCCATTGTGATATAAAATTTCAGGAAAAAAAAAAAGGGCCGCTGTCTGAGACTAAGCCGACTATTTCCCTAGGTTACTCAGGACTGACGCGGGGGGGGGGGGCGGGGGGGGGCAACCAAGGAGAAATAATAACAGTCACAGAGCCTAACCGTCCTGAGATAAAACTCGTAAGTGTGCGAACAAAGAGAAGCGCTTCCCGGTCAGGACCTAGGGACATTCTCCAAAGTACAAAGTCCAGTAGCAGCGGGCCTCGGTCCGTGCCGCTGCTGTCTGGGGTAGGAGCGACCGAGTGGGAATCCGAAAGCAGACAGCGGCCAGCGAGCAGAGGAGGGAATTCTCGTCTGAGATCTCCTGAGCAGTCACCAGCCAACACGATCGCTCTGTAATCTATGAATGTTGAATTCGGAAAGGTTGCGGCGCAGAAAAGCAGGTTGGGGGGAGGGGAAGCCCTCCGCACTTCGGCGCGAAGGGAAATAGCGGTTGACTAGTGAGACGAGTAGAGAAACATATAAAACCCTTTGGAAGCAAACAGACCTTTCAGCCCGGGGACATGCTAAATGAACCTTCTCAGCGAGAGGCAGTGAGGCGCAGGGCGCGGGCGACAGCGACAGCGCGGGCGAGCGGGGAGGGGCGAGGGACCGCTCCGGGAAGGACACAGCCAGTCAGAGGCGCGGGGCGCGGGGCGCGCGGACGCATTGGAGGAAAACACGCGAGCCCCAAACGTACCAGCCTGAGGAGGCGCCGCACCTACTTCCCGATATAACCAACTCCGGAGTGGGGGCGCGGAACTGCGAGGAGGCGGCAGCCAAAGTGCCATTAAAGCTCGGGGCGGAAAGGATGAGTTACCTGGGTCCCCTCTTCAGGGAGAAGCAGGGCAAGCTGGAGGATTTCCTCTGAATGATTAAAAACTCCGCAATTCTCTCCTGCCACAGGCTGACTGGACTCAAGGAACTGCTCTATCTGAACTGTGTTGATGGGCAGGAGGATGGCAGACAGGAATTGAGAGTCACAGAGGAAGGACAGGGGAGTCTGGCATCTCATTGGTAAGTGGCAGGCATTCCTTTGCCAGGGACTGCTTTCTGTGATTATGCACTTCATCTCCCAGGCACTTAACGATTTTTGACACACTCCCTTCTGCAAAGCCATCTTTTCTTGCCATATTGCCAGAATTTAAAAACTGTAACGTAAAGAGTTGTGGTTTTTTTTCCCCTCAAACATGCTGTTTTTTTCTTTGCTGAAATTTTATGTCAGAAAAGTTGAAGCATTGAGTGAATATAACCTATTTGTGTATCTCATAATGTCATCCAAAATAAGAGTAAACAATTCCTGCAAGTAAACGGTAAGGTAATGAATGCCAGGTGAGGGGAAGAATTTTCTGCAAAAGAGGGTAAATGCTCAGAAAATAGGATGTGGTTCTCAGATACTGAATGTATGTCTCACGACTGAGCCCTGTGTTTGTGGGAAGAGAGCCCAATGACTGGGCACCTGGCAGTGCAATAACTTGTTAAAATTCAGGAGGGATGCTCTCTAAGTGGAGTTCTATAAAGTTAGAGAGACCAAGGAAAAACAGTGTCTTGAGTTATGCTGCGGTGTTTTCTAAATGTCATGTAGGGGAATGAGACAGATTTTTTTAAGAAAATAAAAATATGTTCAGACATCCTTATTAAGCTTTTTATTGACAAGTGGAAGAGAATAGTAATTTGCATAAATATGAACATGGTGTAGAATAGGCTGAGAATTACTCTGACAATCTCAAAATTTTTTAATTAACTTTTTTTTTGGAAAAACAAGGATCCAATAAATATTTTAGAATTGTTTTATTTAAAAATTTTATTACCTCTTTAGCGTGAAAAATACAATACAGTCACGTAATTTAAATGCAGATTTGGAAGCAGAAAACTTTTAAACTGTCATATGTGAAATGCCTTACCTATATTCAATCCATCTGTATTTTTTTCTAATTGAAAAGATAAAATAATTTAGAGACACCATACCTCCACCTTGATTCTCAATTTTACCTGGGGAAATAAGGATGAAAGAAATAGATATTCATTAGGATACTAACATTAAAAAACACAGACAAATAAATAGTGGGTCGATTTTAAAAAAATTAGTGAAGGTATAATTGATTACTATTGAACTGTAACAGAGCTACAGAAATACTTAGGACTATCATAGCAAGCTAGAAGGAGTTCATCATGATTGATACTGTGATCCTAAACATAAAAGAATTACTAATGATGAGGTCATTATTTTTTTCAAAGGGCCTGTAGTCAATTTTAAGCAACTCACAAATGTTTCTTTGTATATTTTCCTACTGCATACTCACATGAGTTGTATGTGGACCAGTATATTGAGTCTCAAACTTGATAGGTATATGTTTCCTCTGACGCAACTCTAAAGAAACTCCAAAACAATATGACTGTGTAAGAATATGTGACATAAAGCAAGTGCTTAAAAATTAAAGATATTACATACAAAGACCAACTAAGTTTAGTGAGAGAAAAAAAACACAAAATGCAAAGTTACAAGTCAAAAAAAGGAAATGTGCCATAAATAACGAAATAGAATTTGAAAAATAACAAGTGGACTGTGGTGAGATGATATTAAAGCATATTTGAAATAGAAAATCAGTGAATGTTTATTACAATATAAAGTGTCAAGGTTTTTGTGCAGGGGTTGGTGCACTCTTTACATTTTTCTAAAGCTTAAAACTTCTGAAAACTAAGGAATGAGGAGAAAAACATTTTAATTTCTTCTTTGATTGCATACACAGTTGAATAGACAGAATTCTCAAAGTTAGAAAAAAGAATATTTACCCTGATAGATTAACTAAATGCCAGACTTTGTAAATTGTGAGGCAAATGTACACCACAGTATGTTTAGAAATAGATCTGGGAAAGTACAATTGTGGAATTTTTTAATGGACTGCTGAAATACCTTAAAGTTTCCCTATCAGAGCAACCCTTCAACTATTAAGTGGTAAATAAATCTTTAGTAGGTTAGGAAGATTAGCTAAAATCAAACAGTGAACACACATAGGCTATTAAAAATTAGTTGCTTGTGCACGTTTACTTCAATTGTATGGGTCCAACTGAGAACTGTTTGTTAAAATGGAACAGGTTTGGCTAAAATATAGTTCTATAAATATATTTTTTATTTAACAGTTTAGAAGACCTTTAGCACCTTTAGATTAGAGATTAGAGTGTGGTTTAATCTCAAAACTGATTTGGTAATAAGGACCAGAGGGTGTCAGTAAAGGGTAGAGGGCTCTCCAGATGAAGAAAGGAAGGGGTTGCTATGCTGCCCAAGTTATTTTGGAGTTTGTCTTAACTCCTAGAGAAAACAAAAGGCATATTTTATGAAATTAAAAAATTTGCCTAGATGGCTTTAATAGTGTAAAGATGATTTGACTACATTTAAGTTCCATTACTAACACAAGTTTTATAGCAGCATTTAGTGATTCCCCATCCAATTTAGGATTTTATGGGGCCAAGATGTTTAAAATGTCGTTTTTTGCTTAATCCATCCTATCATACATATTTTGCTTAGCTACATAGTCTTTGAATTGTCTGCTTTTTAAAATATATGTTTTCTTAAAATTTTGTTAAGAGATTGGAAATTTTATCTTAATTTGAATGTGTCCATATGTTTATATAATTTGGCAACTTAAAACTCTGACTTCAAGATCTCAGATTTATTTACTCCTTTTTTTATTGCTGAAGATACAAACATAAAATAAGAGGTGTGTATTTCTGACAAGATATTTTCTTAGATTGGTGTTATAAGGCTGTGCTAATATGTCACATGAACTTCTTAGCACTTTATAGCAGGAAAGAGGCTGGTCGGAAGCTCAAAGCAGTAGAATGTTTGCCGAGGTCTATTTTCTGAGCATTTGTGATCAATAATTCCACATTAGAGAATGGTGCATTTTAAAAAGTAATGAGTAATATAAAATCCCTTAATATAATATTTAGGAATAAAAACTATTTAAGAGCTATGTCCAATATCCCTACCTATGCCCAATTAATTTCTCCTTTTATGATTTTTTGATATCCAAATGTATAATGTTAGAAGATTTCTGATAAGCAGCATAGTATCAGTTAATATTTTTCTTAAACTCTTGGACATTCTTTTAGTTAATTATTTTCATTAAGAATGAATAAAACAAATTTGGTAGTGTTTCATTGATACACTGAATATGAGAGGAATTTTTAAACTGCTTTATTGTATATATTTACCTTCTAGGAAGATAAGGTTTTGCAGTTAAATTATTTCATCAAAGTTATTTGTCAGTATTAAATTATACCTCATGAACTTGATATCAGACCATGTATTAACTTCATTCATGTTTTATCTATTATAAACATATGTATAATCCAAAGAGAGCATTTTTATCCACATCAACCCCTTAAATTAAAACACAAGTCTTTCACATCATATTCCACATTGTTAGATATTGTATTTTTGACTCTGAAACATCAGTTCATAAGACTTAAAGCCAGCCAAAGTATGGAAGCTCTTCTTCTCAGTTTTATAAGGAAATAGAACCCTAGAAATAGCCCATAAAGTAATCCTGGGAAGGAAATCAAAGTTCTGTCTTTTCATGGACATCAAAAAAAATCAATAAATCCACCATTTCTTAATCTAATATAAAATAGTGTGAGAACTGTCATTCTCAAGAAACTTTAGAGAGCATGTGTTCTTTAAGCTGGAATCCCTTGTGACCATTGTCATTTTTAAACAATTCCAAAAATGGATGCATTTGACAATACAGTTGTAAAATGGATTTTTTTTGTCTTCTCAGTGGTTCCCTAAAAATCCATAATGACCTAAATAACTTGCTTCCTTGTGGATACCACTTTTATGCATTTTTAGCAAGTGGATTTCTCTTACATGATCCAGCAGGACTTGCCCATTTTCCTCATATCTGTCAAGATTCCAAGTATTCCCTATACTTATAAACGTGAAAAAAAGTTGAGCTCTTGATAGAAAATAAAGTATTAACATAGTGGTATGAGCCTTCCTGCAAACATTCCTTTATAGTTTGTGTCTTTGTTCTAAAATATGTCCATGCTTAAGTGTTAAAGTAGCTAATGTGAACATTATCCAGAATTTAAGCAATTGTATATCTGGGCAAGGAGGAAAATCAATGTATTTTATTTATGAGTTATCAAAAATTCTTTTGCGACCATCAATAGGATAAGTGTAATTATATACATAAAGATTTTATCGGCCTGGGATAGGAATCTGCTCCTTATCATTCTATCTTATCATTATAGCTGTTAAATGCTCAAGATGATTTCATCTTCCATTGTCATCCAGTAGTAACTGTAGCATATGGAGCTTAGGAAGGGAAATTTTGCTGGTCACTTAGGTGATGAAAGGTGAATTAAAATTCTCTTCCTATTGATAGACATAATATTGGAAGAAAAAGATATTATAACAGGATAATTATAGTTATAATGTGTCTGGATCCATAAACATATTTTTAAATATATTTTAAGGAAGATTTCACTGGCTCCACAAGTTTATATTTATGAAAAAACTGGTAGAGAAATGGTATATTTATTGGGTGAAAAATTTACTTGTATGCATATAAATTTTCATCTTTATTTTCTCAAATATTTAATTTCTTATTTAAAAGTGTTAAAGAACTTTTCTGAAGCTAAACCAAACATTATATAAACCAAATGTAAATATTATTTTAATCCTCCTGGGTTCTCCCATTTCAATTTTATATAAGAATTCACTTTTCAATTATGTCATATTTGCTGAGATACTGTATTTTATAGTCTCGGAAATGACAGAATTAGATGAAATTTCTGGAATTAAGTTGAATAGTAACTGGAGGATACAGATGAGTGACAGTAGGAAGTTAAAAAAGACTTCTTGTTTTCTAGAAATAAATTTTTATTCAATTGGTATTTCATGATCATTAATGTGAAATTGTTTCCTGTGCTTCTAAACAAATTTAATTGCCCTCAAATATTTCTGAAATCATTAGAAAAGGTCTCATATTGAATCTTAGTTAGATTTTATGTTTTGCTTTATTGTGTTGGTTTGAAACTTTCCTCTTCATATTCTTCTCCAAAAGATACAGACTAATCTCATGTCTTATATTCAAAAATTAATAAAACAATTTGCTAGTGATCATTAATTTTTCTAATTTTGGGTATATTTTATAATAGGAACTTCAAAAGTCATATCATTTGTAATAGAATTGAAACCTTAAATTTCATAATTCAGTACTCTTCCTCTTTCAATGCCATTATTCTAATGGCAATATATGAGCTAGTGAATGAGTTTCTAATGTTAAAATAACCATCTCATTAAAAATAACCACAGATATCATAGGTCACTAATGATAATTAGATTATCAGGACATTTAGGGAACAGTGACAAAATAATATCATTTAGTATTAGAAGGAGCCTTACAGAGTGCATACGTATTACCACAAAGAGTAACAAACAGATATAAACAGGTGAAGTGCTCTGTTCAACATTACATTTAATGGAAAAAATAGAATTAGAACCCTATTTTTTTTATTTCTTGGTCAGAGCTTTTTATAGTTTATACCTTTTATTTTGCTATGAAAATATTAATTAGTTTTATATCTTTTAAGTCAAGATTACTACATAGTATACTTGTAAAACATTGTCTTTTAAGATTAGAAAATTTAAAATTGAAATATGTTAACTAAGAGGAAACAGCTATACCCACATTCTTTTAACCAAGAACTGAATGTCTAGCCAATGTAATTGCTGGATATAAAGTTTTTCAAATGAACTTAGTGTGTACTCAACAGTTAAATAGGAGGCTTTTGACAGTATCAATTAAGAAACCTGGAAATTCAAGTAAGAAAAGAAACACAAGAGACACTTTTCCACCATATATTTATAAAGGACTGTATATTTTTTTGGTTAAAACTTTTTTTTTCCTGAATTGGCAGTTTTTTAGTTTTTTGTTTATTTGTTTGTGGTTCTTTCAGTAATACGTGTTTAATGACACACTAAAATGAAATAGAAAGCCAACGAGAAATGTGGCTAAGAAAATGTTCCTGTGTATTGACAAGTTTGGATAAAATTTAAATCATGAGCTTCCATAGGATAGTAATGATTTTGGAGAATTTAATAAAATGCAAAGCAGAAAATGAGTCTCTAGAAATAGGTACCATTCCTCTGAGTTTTAGAATTAAAATATCAACTTGTATAAAAACTCTAGTTTTACTGCTGTAATACTAAAGGAAGTTAATACAGAACACATTTGAGTCTGTAATAGTATTTAGTTTATCACTGTGTCTGAACCAAATTTCATCTATGCTTAATTTTAATAATGTGATGTAATTATTTAAACACTTAAGCCTGGGAAGAAAGTTAGTTTTCACTGCAATATGTATTGTAGGTTATAAGCTTTAAGTTATCTACCAAAATATTCTGTTTTTGCATGAGGCACAATGCTGCCCTAATTGTGGAAAGCAATATTGAGATGTATAGACCACGAGCTAAAAAATTCTATGGTAGAACCGAGGGTAAACTATAATATGAGCATAGTGCAACTCAAGTGATTATACATTGCTAGGTTTATGGTACAACATTGTCTCTCAAATCTTTCATTGTCACGTATGACAAGAGAATTTTTGTATGTCCATATGGGCTGACTTCATATTTTAAGACTCTCATTTACTTTAAATACTGAATATTTAAAGGTGACAAATATAGTAAAGATGAAGTGAAAGACAATGGCTAAAATAATATCTAATCTGAATTTTTTTTACCCTATGCATATTGCCAGATTTTGCAAATAATTAGTAGAAAATATAAAATATATTCTCTAAGTCCAATGAATAAGTGGTCCTTAATATTCTTTGAATTTTTACTTTCTTTGGATATTTACTTACCTACAACTTATTTTGAATTCTTCAGTATTTTCCAAAAACAGTAACCTTAGTAAGAAGGAATGGTTAAGATTTAAGTTAAATGATCCATAACTGATTTTATGAAAATCTACCACATTAACTGTGTTTAAAAAGTTATGACTATATTTGTTTCTCATTTTTTAAGGTGGTCTTGTTAGTATATGCTTTAATGTGTAGCATTAATAAAGAGACAATTCTTTCAAGTTTAAAGCAATTTCTACATCGTTTCACTCACTCAAATGGTCTAGTGTGTGCAGTTGTAGTTAAGTAAGAATATAAAGGGGAATAAATAGTTTATGAGCTGGTGGAGGAAATAAGCACATAGGGTAAATGTGGTTCAATGTAAAATGTACAGTGATAGCACTGTATACAGCTAAGATGCAAATATTCAAAGTGTTCTCCTTTTGGAGACTACTGTTAGTTTTCTCCTACTGAGTCTTTCCAGCTTGGAGTATTTTATGCTAGCTCTCTAATTGCTGCATTTACTTCCTACTGCCTAAGTTATTTTGAAGTAACTTTGATTCCAAGACTCACCTAACCACTTTAAATGAATGCTGTGTTTTTCTACATCTCATTATAGTGCTAACTTTAGTATCTTAGAACCATCCAGGCTCTGATGATAGAATTGCATCTTAGGTAAAATGAATGTGGCATGCTTAGATGCTGTGAAAAGATACATTTCTTACATGTGATAATAAATAAGCTTTATTTCTTTCTATGATTAAGTATAGAATATTAATGGTGATGGTAAACCATATTTTAAGGGGTTAGGTTAACTGCAAAGCTAATACAGCTTTACTTACACAGTCCCTTCCAGATAGCAATACTAATAGTAATAGAGGTGTCAGAACAGTAGTAAATATTATTTTGATCATTATAATAATATATCTAACATAGGGAGGGCAGAATGGATTAAGGGACTTGGTGTTTGAATTTTAGAGTTCAGTCTTGGTTCCACAACTTGTTAGCTGTTTAATTTTAGAAGACTTACTTAACCTTTCTTTATATGCAAAATTAAGATAACAACTGTCATGCAGTTGTGATAATATTAATATAAAATTAAACAATCTACCTCTCAATAACAAAAATGACAGTGGTAGAAACATCAAAAAAGTCTGGGAAGAAAACTTGTTTTCACTCCAATATGTATTTATGTAAGATATAAGCTTTAAGTTGTCTGTCTATCCTAATTGTAGAAAACAATATTGAGATGTATGGACCATGGGTATTTAAAGATTATTCTATATATCTTCTCTTTTATTAAATTAACTTATTTAGAAAGACATTTCTTATAAAATTAGTATACACAAAGCCACTTATTTTTGGCAATCCAAAGCAAGTGAGAGGTTTGATCTCAGCAAGTGAGAGGTGGAAAATTGTCAGTTCGGACACAACTTGATAAGAAACTTAAGAAAATGTACTAGTAAACATAATTATTGAGATATTAGTCACACATTCTGAAGACATTGGAGGAACAGAAATAGTCATTGTGTGGATGGATTAAACTGAATTCCCAGACAAAATAAGATTTTGTACTAAGAAGTACTAAGATTTGGCGGAAATTTCAGTTATGGATTGGGTAAAGACTCTTTTCAGTTGGTGGAAAGACAGGCAGAAAGAAGATGAATATGTAAAAGGAAGTAGGAAAATTAACTAATGTAAAGAAAAAACTCTAATGCAAAGAGAGAAGTTAAAATACATCGAATGAGATGTAAGGGATTCTGAGAGACATGTAAAGTATTGGGATTTTATCAAAAACAAGAGGCTAATCGTTCATTTCAAGATTAGATGGCATTTAAGATGAGGGTCAGCCCCAGTTTTGCACGTAGCTGTGACTTGGGCACATCACTTCCTCAGTTTATTATCCTCTTAAGAGAGTTAAAATCAATAAACTTAAAGGATATTTTGGGGGGTTTTGATACACTGTAATTTAATGGCCCCTATGTGAGTTATGAGATTTTGATATAGACAAAAGTTGAAAGAAACAAAACTGTTGGTGTTGACAGCTTAGTCTAGGATAGATTCCACCAAACAGATATAATGAGACAAGACATTGCATTCATAGCGCCTGGAGAGGCCATGGAAAAAGCATGGACTTCGTACTACCCAGATTTCCTCCTGATCCAACAGCTTCCCTATGTGGTTCCCCGAGAAATACAGAAACTTTTCTAAGCTTCTGTTTCTTTACTTGTAAAAGAATGATATTAACTACTGTTTTACAGGTTTTTTGTTTGTTTTGTTTTTATAAGAAGGAAACAAGAATGGTTTCAGGAGTCAAGATTATTTCCTTCATATCTTTAGGTGCAATTGCTTACAAATTTGTTTTTTTAATGCTTAGGTTCAAAAAATATTTGAAGACAGAAAAGTAATATAAATTTTGTATAAATACACATCGGCACAATCGGTCCAGTTTTCCAAATATGAGGAAAATCACTTATTTTATTGATATGGAGATGTTTTATTTTCCTTTTATGGTCTTAATTTTACTTGCATGTATTGAAAGAGATTACTGGCTGGGGTCTTTTTATTACATTGTGTTTTTGCTTTGTCTGTTAAAGGAAGTATTTAATGTTCTTTTATAGAATTATTTAGAGCATTGATTCTATTTTGGAGATGGAGAGGAGATGTTCAGATATTGTCTTTGAATCCCATGTAATTGCAAAATGGTATAGGATATATTCATTTGCAAATACTGTGTTCCTCTGAGTATTTTCTTCTTTCAATTTTAGTACATGTTTTGTTACTTAAAAAATAATTTTATGAAAGTAGCTCATGCTGCAAATATTATGTTAAAAACAAATAGAAACTGAAATCTTTTAAATAGCAAATTGTCAATAGATTTTAATGCAAACAAATGATTTCATTTTAGTTTGCAAATATCTTACAGATTTTTTTCTACAAATGATATTTAAGTATATAATTAGATTCTGGCTTGGCTACTATGACAATAAAATTATTAAGTAAACACAGTTTGTGTTTAATATGGTGAATTATGTGCCTCTCTATGCTTTGTATTTGTACAGCCAATCAACATCTTCCTTAAATGTTTGCTGATTATTCTACTATTGCAGAAAATTCAATACAATGCAAAGATTGGAAGAATCAAATCTCACACACAAAAAAAGTCTCTTTCAAAAAAAGAATATTAAGACTATACTGCTTATTGAGGAAAAATAGGAAGGTGGAGAAAGCCACAAAGCAGACAGGAGAGGGAGCTGATAGAAAGGAATTTCACACCATTTTATGAGGAAATGATTAAATAAGTATTCATATCATTAGATACTTTAAAAAAATGGCCTGAGGTGCTATTTCACCTGAAGCAAAGATGTCTTTTTATCTTTTCTGCGTGTGTTTGTTTTATAAGATAATAGGCTTTAGATATAAATGCGTGGTTGATTTTGTCAGATTGAATCTTGAAATGCCATTTATTCAAAAATATATAGTTGCCTAGGGGCGCCTGGGTGGCTCAGTCGGTTAAGCGTCCGACTTCAGCTCAGGTCACGATCTCACGGTGCGTGAGTTCGAGCCCCGCGTCGGGCTCTGGGCTGATGGCTCAGAGCCTGGAGCCTGCTTCTGATTCTGTGTCTCCCTCTCTCTCTGCTCCTCCCCCGTTCATGCTCTGTCTCTGTCTGTCTCAAAAATAAATAAACGTTAAAAAAAAAAAAAATATATATATATATATATATAGTTGCCTTGATAAACATTAATTTAGAAGAAAGAAATGACTTTGTGTTCTCATTCTCATACATATTACTTCTCTTTAGATATTCTGCATGATCAGATGTCTCCTACATATGAGAACTTCAATACATGTTTAAAAGTTAAGACAACTATCTTGATCTAACTTCATATTAACTACCTTTCTAAAGGTAATCTCTGTTAGGTTAAGTGTTTGTCCGTAGTTAATGTTTGTGTAAATGGTCTCAGTTCAATTTCTTTTTTATATGAAGAAATTATTGTTAGTTTCTTGTAGCCTTATATTTCAAACACATTAGGGTAATTCAAGTTTTCTTGAATGAGCAAGAAGAAAACTCAAATGACAAATAAATATATCTTCTTACCTAGCTTTTTTCTCCTTGGTAAAAATAATACACTGTTTTAAGGATTAATTTAAAGAGGCATAGTTTTGTAGAGGAATTATTTTCCAATAACAAAAGATAATTATAATTTTTTTCCAACTCATCATTGATAAAAAGTGGAATGCTGAGAATGACTTCAAATATAATCCTAACATACTTTTTGTGACGTTACAAATGATCTGTTCTGTTGGGGTATTGTCAGTCTGGTGACCATATGATAAACAGCTCTCACAAGTCAGAATCTTGATCAAGTGAATACTGTTGTCATCATCTGTTTTTTATCCTAACATTATTGAGTTGACAATGAGCATTATAAAAAGAATATAATGAAAGCTGAATCTCTGCCCTAAAATTTCTTCTAGTTCTGTGCTTCAGGGGTAGAAGTGCAGAACTAGAAGCCATCATCAACAGGATTATTTACATGCACCCTTCCAAAAAATGTTGTATCTTTTTTATTCATAAAATAATTTTGGGTGCCTACATAACAATTCAAAAGGTACATAATTTTTGAACACTGTAGACTATGTCATGATGAAGATAGAGTATAATTTATATACATAATCCTTCTCCTAAAATCATTTATCAATTTATTTTTATATGCAAAGACAAATGTGAAATAAAAATTCTTATATGCATTTTTACATAAGTGTAAGTAGATCTAGAAGCAAAATTCCCAGGTAATTGAGAATGTGCATTTAAAATTTTAGTTTTACTGCCAAATTAATCTCCACAGGGATGATTCCAGTTAACACTTCCACCAACAGTGTTTTAGAATGTCTGTCTATCCATATTTTGAATATTTTCACATGTTTTTAAAATATTTCTTAGTCTTACATTACTACCAATCCCCAATTTAACTCTATTAAGTTGATTTTTTTTTATTTCCTTTACATACTAACTGAAACCAAAAAACAAATGGCAGCAGGAAGTCAATTACAAATGTTTTGAGGCATTGCTCAATTTTCTAGGAAAGCACATTGTGAAAAGCAAGAAATATTTGTATAAGTAACATCATTTTGTTTCCCCTCCAATGCAAAAGATCCAGTTGGGGTATGAAAAAGAGAAGACAGACAGTTCTACGTGGGTAGAGCAGAAAAGGCTTCAAGCAAAGAAAAGATTCTGGATAAATGAATCCTCTCACATTCAAACCAGCCTTCTAAATCTTACAACACTGGTTCAGGACATCTTTCAGTAGAATAACATCTCCAGCTTTGTTTCTTTCCTTCTGTTCTCCAACATGTCAGCCATTATGATGGAATAATCTTTCAAAGATTCAGACCTGGTCATGCCATTTCTTTTATAAACTACTTTGCATAACATAAACAAGTAGATTTTTATTTTTTTTTTACATTTTATTTATTTTTGAGAGAGGGAGACAGAGCACAAGTGGGGGAGGGGCACAGAGAGAGGGAGACACAGAATCTGAAGCAGGCTCCAGGCTCTGAGCTGTCAGCACAGAGCCCAATGTGGGGCTCGAACCCACGAACCGTGAGATCATGACCTGAGCCGAAGTCAGTTGCTTAACTGACTGAGCCACCCAGGCGCCCCACAAGTAGATTTTTAAAAATGTTTATTTATTGGGGGAGTGAGAGGAGAGAGAGAAAGAGAGAGGGAGAGAGAACGAGCGGAGGAGGGGAAAAGAGAGGAAGGGAGGAGAAAGAACAAGCAGGCCCATGAACTGTGATATCTGGACTTGATCAAGAGCTGGATCCTCAATCGACTGAGCCACCCTGGTGGCCCAACATAAACAAGTGAAATTTTTTTTAATTAAATTAGCCCTTTTTCCTAATGTATAATGCTCTAGATAAAATAATGCTTTAGAGATACCAGAATTGAGAAATAACACATAGAAGTAGCGTTAGGATACATCATGACACAGAATGAGCTCTCAGCAAGTGTTTGGGTTTTTGGTTTTGTTTGTTTTTTTTAAGTTTTATTTATTTATGTTTGAGACAGAGAGTGAGCGAGCACAGGCAATAGAGGGGCAGAGAGAGAGAGAAGGAGACACAGAATCTGAAGCAGGCTCCAGGCTCTGAGCTGTCAGCACAGAACTCAATGTGGGGCTCAAACTCACAAACTGTGAGATCATAACCTGAGCTGAAGTCAGATGCTTAACCAACTGAGCCACCCAGGTCCCCTAGCAAGTGTTCTTACTATACTTCCACGTAAGTTTAAGTTTGGTCCCTGACCTAACAACATCCATAAAATTATTTGTTTAAGTTCTCTTTTCCTAATTGTGATGAAGAAACCAAACTTGTATGTGCTTGAAAAATTTGTGATGAAGGTTCTTAATTTGTTTTTTATTTTTATCTAAATTATCAATTGACTCACTGAGTTTTGCTTGCTTACATTTGCCTTGCTCCTTTCAGAACATGTAACAATGTTTGAGATAAAGGCATGCACACGAAACCAATACTTACTTTAACACTTCTGAAACATGAGCAAATCTTTTTCATTTTATACATCATTTGTAATGTTCAGCTATTCCACAAAATGAAAACTGCTTAGCACAAAGAAATAAAGAAAGATACATATATTTTTTACAAGTCATTGTAAGATGATATATAATGAAAAAGAACATTTTTTTAATGGAAGATGATGTACCATACATTATGTTTGAATTTCACCATTGAATCAAATCACAAGTACCACTAAGTGAAATGTCCTATCTGTAACTAAAGTAAATTATAAACTTAATTATTAGTTCTAGCTATCATATAAAATTTTATTTCAATTCAATAAATTAACAACTAGCTAAAATAATTAGATACCAAAGGTATTATAAGAATAAATAATTTAAAGCTGAAAAGACATTTCCTGTATCTTTTCAATATATTTAAAAGAATTTTTCTTAGATAACTCTTTTGGAATCTAGTTTAAAATAAAGCATAATGTGGAATTTAAGAAACAAAACAAATGAACAAAGGAGAAAAAAAGAGAAGGAGGCAAACCAAGAAACAGACTCAACTACAGAGAACAAACTGATGTTTACCGGAGGGGAGGTGGGTTGGAGAATGGGTAAAAAGGTGATGGAGATTAAGGAGTACACTTGTAGTGAAGAGCATTGGTGGGTGTTGTATGGAAGTCTTGAATCACCATATTGTATAGTAATAACACTGTATATTAACTAATTGGGATTTAAATAAAAACTTCAAAATAATAAAGTATAATTATCATGCTGTTAAAAATAATAGTTAAAATATAATGTTTCTTCCCATTCTGGCATATATTTTGATAACTAGATTAAAAGTTGAGTTCATAAACTCAATACCATAAAGTCATTGAAACATTAGCAATAAAAAGAGTTGTAAATATGTTTTAGGGAAATGAAAGAAAAAGAAGGAAAATCCTGAAGAGGAGTTCAATACCAAAAAGCTTAAAGGCATTTACAAGCTTTTTCAGGTCATTTAGTACATTTAAGTCTGGAGGTATGCTATTATCTCCTTTATTCCTTGTGCTTATTTCTTCTTTATCTTAAGATACTATTCTTCTTCTAATCAAAAGGTCTCTGTCATTAACAGGAAATGCTATCGAACTGCCCTGAAAGATTCACATTCTTATTTTTTCCATCATTTGATAAACTCAGAAAAGCCATGCTGCTGTTCATCATATTGTTTCTGCCTCAATAGAAAACACTAAAAGTAAAAGCAAATGGAAGACCAAGAAGTCTTTTTGAAATTAGGGAAAAAGAGAATTTGCAGCTGTTAAACACACAAATACTAACTAGAATCACAAAAATTCCAGTGTGCACAATTAAAATTGTCTTCTCATCTCTGAGATTTTACAAAATAGTGGGCAGTTGCTTAATAAGAGAAATGATGGATTAATGTTCACACTAGCTGCTGAGCACTGAATCCAAAAACAGAAAAGAAACTGATTGTTAAATTAGCTTCTGTGGTCCTCCTGGTGACAAATAGATGGCTTGCAGCAATCAGCAGTACTCTACAAAATATTTAAAAGGACTGCTTCTTGGCATTCCTAAACTTCTATGAAAAGATTTCAGAGACTTTTATATTTTAAAAAACATGTAGTATCTCAGAGAATCAAGAAAAAAACTCGAGTAAATTTTATATACCACTTAAAATTTGTTCAGCAATTTGAGACAAAACATTTTTTAGGGAGACGATGCGTTTTTTTCAGGATGGCACTGGGATGGAGGGGATTTATCCTCAACTTTTCCACATTTTTAAAAACATAAAATCAGGGGCGCCTGGGTGGCGCAGTCGGTTAAGCATCCGACTTCAGTCAGGTCACGATCTCGCGGTCTGTGAGTTCGAGCCCCGCGTCAGGCTCTGGGCTGATGGCTCGGAGCCTGGAGCCTGTTTCCGATTCTGTGTCTCCCTCTCTCTCTGCCCCTCTCCCGTTCATGCTCTGTCTCTCTCTGTCCCAAAAATAAATAAAAAACGTTGAAAAAAAATTAAAAACAAAAAACAAAAAAAAAACATAAAATCAATCTGCTAAGAACAGTTAGCAGTAGGTATTTGCTCAGTAGCAGAAGGATAGGAATTTAGAAGCTGGGCTACTAATACCAAGGTGCAAGCTAGGAAAAATTGCTAGAGAAAAAGACAAAAGATGATTCAGTATAATGCAAATATATGTACATTTTGAAAGAAAATAAGAAAATATAATTTAGTAACTAGAGCCAAAACTATATATTATGATTTTTTTGAATTCCAAGTACTATAAAAACTCAAAAACTAAAGGCATAACAAATTATTAGACTTGGAAAAAAACTCCTGTAACAAAGGTTATCATGAAAATAATTATATACATCCGATTAGATATGAAATAAATACTATATTAGCCTGATTAATTAACGTAATCCTGATATTTGATAATACTTGGGATCATTATTTTAGGTCTTATGTTTACCAATTAACTGTGTTTTTTTCTACATAGTTAAGGTTTTTAAAAACCAGAAGCTATAAAAATTCAAAGAAAAAACAAAGAATTTAAGAGATCATGTAAAAATAAAAGTTAAAAAATGAGGACGATTCTTCTAGGTTTATTTGGTGTGTACTATGTGCAAGGCAAGTTGACATTTATATGGAACACATTTTAATTATTAGCAGTATATCAAGTTTACTCTGAATATAGATCAGTCTCACAATATCCATTATTTAAATGGTTTTGCTGATCTGTGTATAGAGATATTGTGTGTGCATTCACTCCCTTTTATGGTAAAAAAAGAAAGAGCTATCACAATCTGAAGTATTAACATTTCTTTAGTCACAATTTGAGAACTTATTGTAAATTAAAAAATGAAACTGCAAAATGTAACTAAAGCACTTCCAGATAACATAATAATAATAATAATAATAATAATGATAAGCAATTTAGGAGAAACTGTACTATATCAAAAAAGAGAAAGAACTGTAACTTTAACTTGAATTACTCTTCTCAATTCTAAAACTCTCTTTGTAATTTCTCATTTATTCAGTGAGAGCACAAAACTGAATAAGACATGGGCCCTCCTTGGCCTTGAATTTTCAGAACAATACCTCATGTATTTAATGGAGTAGGTATTTCCCATCAAGGAACTTTTCCCATCTATGAACTTTTTTCTTATAATTTCAAAATTTACCTGCAAAAATTTACCTCTTAAAACCTTTTGTTCCCACATCTGCTTTTCTTCAGCTATTTTTTTTCTCTTCTTTAGGGACTCCATACTTCATATTTCTGCCATTTCTCTAGTATCTTCATTCTCTCCATTTCTATAGTCTTCTTTTGTCCTACAACAAATGCAGGCTGGCCCAGTCTTAAAAATAAAAGTTAGCCTACTCATCATACTTTTGTTCAAGCTACTACCCTGTATATACTACTCTCGTACTTTCCTCCTCCTTCTGATTCATTTGTTGGCATACCTTGCCTATCTTCCTCTGAATTCATTGCAGGTAATCTTACTCAAGTATTTATTCTCGTCACCAAGCACATAAGACACTCACCGAGTGCTTATTGAAGAATACATGAATCCTACCACGTTCTTTCATTATTATTTCAATATGATTTCAGTATGAATTTCAATATGATTATGTCCAGGAAATGTAGTGTTAGATATACATAAATGTTATTATTATCTAAACTTTCATTAATAATAAATAACATAATAGCAGTAAATTGCATCCCTCACTCTTTATGTTTTTAACACATACAGAAAGAATTCAATGACAGTTATGGGCAATGTGCGCAGTGCTATTTTATGTATAAGATATAGTTTAATTTTGATGGCTCTGAATCAGTAATTATTTAAATATTTTTGTGGACTAAAATTCCCTAATTTGACCATGACAAATTAGGCCTAATTTGATGAATGACAATTTTGGAGAAACGGTACAAATAGTCCTTTGCATATGTACATATGCACACAGAGCTCCCTGCCAAGGCATGAATTCCGTAGGTGCCCACTACTAGCTGAAGGCTTTTTTTGGTATAATCACTTGCCTGATAGCAGCATAGTTTATTATCACATGTTGCTTGAGACTCTACCTTAGTTTCATCATTGTGTTTATTAGTGGGATCTGCTCACTAATGGCACTCATTTTATTTCCTTATAAATAAGGATTTCAGGGGATTATTTCCCCATTGAGTTTTCTCGAAGTTATATTAAATTCAGTGTCTGTTACTAAGCATCACTTCTTTGATATTAATCATACATAGTACTGAACACTTAGCAGATAGTCTTTCATTCATCTTTTAAAACTGGGAGCTATGATTATCCTAACAGTGTCTTTGGTATTGATACTTGTATCTAGCAATGATCCTGAGATGAGTGATAAAAATGTACTGCATACGTTAAAAAAGTTGTCTGAAGTTCTGAAGATGGCTTCCAGAGCAGCTCATTTATAAGGATAAAGTGAAAACTTTTGCAATTTATTGCGATTCTCATTTCCCAAAGAAATTTGTATGTACAGATACAGCTATATTAATTTAATCAGACAATTTGGGGCACCTGGGAGGCTCAGTAGATTAAGTGTCCAACTCTTGATTTCAGCTCAGGTCATGGTCTCACAGTTTGTAAGCTGGAGCTCTGCATTGAGCTCTGTGTTTTCAGATTCTCTCTCTTCCTGTCTTTCTGCCCCTGGTCCACTCGTGTGCTCCTTCCCTCCCTCCCTCTCTCTCTAAAAATAAGTAGATTAAAAAACTTAAAAAAATTAATCAGGTAATAGATTTTATGAGACCAGATTAAGAGCATGCTCCCAAATATGCTTATTTGCACTTAGATCGGAAAAGATTGTGCCATTTTAAGTTAGTTTTCAAAATTAAATATAATGATGCCTAAAATGTTTTTAGATGGGGTTGGGCACATGTGAGTCAATAAGCATTAATTAGTTTTTAACCTTAAACTAAAGTATTTGCAACTATGTAATATATAGGAAATATTACTCTAGGATTGAAATAAGGTTCATACCTTAAATGGTATGCATTCTGGATATATTGAGCATTGTTTAGAACTTCAAATTAATGATGGCTAATATTTATTTGGTGTTTGCTGTATGCTAGGTACTATTTTATGTGCTTTACATAGCACCTAATTTTCACAACAAACTTATGAGGGACTGTTACCATCTCATAGATGAAGAGTCTGAAGCACACAGATATTGAAAAAATTCACTTATGGACTATTAAGGGGCAAGGCTGTTTTTGCATCCAAGCAACTAATTTGTTCACCATGACTCTCCTTATTATAAGATTAATAATAGAGAGATATTTCGAAATTTCCCCATTACAGTTTCATTACATTTTCATTATTATCATTCTATCTTGGGCCTACCCTTTACAGGGGACCCTGCTTTACATTTTTTTCCAGCCAGGCACCATCCCCGAAGGAAAGGATTTTGATAACCATGGAGAATTATTTCTTCTGAGCTTATACCCACCATCCCTTGCTATAGGTCACACTAGAAAACTGAAACCTCAGAATTCTTTCATAAGGTGACATGAAGCCTATCCCCAGGTCCTGATAGGCCTCTAATCTGGATCCATCTCTTTGGGCAGACTGGTGTGGATATCTGTAGATCTAAAGGGCAGCCAAGATTTAGGGGAGGTGAAGGCAGCTTAGAATCATGGTCTGGAACGCCCGCCTTGTATACAAAGCCTCTTGTGGTACCGTAGAGTAAATGGGCAGGCTGCTGAGTAGGGACCTTGAGTCAGGGTCCTCAAAGGTTCATGTTTTTGTACCAAACTCTAAGGAGTCTAAAAATTCCAAATTCACAACTGACTTTGCAGAACTTAAAAAGAAGTATGTGCAAAGTTGGAGAAAGAGGCACATTAGCTTGTCTTAAAACTTCTAATTATTTACACTTGATATATGGGTCACTATAAATATTCTTGTCCCAGAGCTTCAAATATTAGAGCAGGTCCTGGCTTTCATGTTTGCAATTATATTTTATGCATATTATAGCATAAGGGATTTGATTGTTACTTTATATTCTTTACCTACTAAGTATGAGACTACATTTTCTCTCTTGTGAATAATGACATAGCTAATGCTTTAAGAGAAAATATAGTACATAATAGAAACTAACTTCATGCTGCTTACTGGGTAACTGATAGATTAATTTTTATTTTTTATTTTTAATTTAGAATTTTTTTTTTAATTTTTTTTTCAACGTTTTTTATTTATTTTTGGGACAGAGAGAAACAGAGCATGAACGGGGGAGGGGCAGAGAGAGAGGGAGACACAGAATCGGAAACAGGCTCCAGGCTCCGAGCCATCAGCCCGGAGCCTGATGCGGGGCTCGAACTCACGGACTGCGAGATCGTGACCTGGCTGAAGTCGGACGCTTAACCGACTGCGCCACCCAGGCGCCCCTAATTTAGAAAATTTTTAAAAGTAAACTCTACACTCAACAGGTGGCTCAAACTCACGACCCCAAGATCAAGAGTCTCATAATCCACTGGCACCCCTGGTAGACTATTGTTAGAGACCTTAACACAAGACTCTTACGTTGTCCCATTTATCATCAATGCATCAAGAGAGCTCAGACAGTCATACTATATATATATATATATATATATATATATATATAGACATAGATATAGATGATGTAGATAGATATAGATATGGATATGGATATAGATATATATAGATATGATATCTATCTCTCCTTCTATATGAAGAGAGGGAGAGAGAGAGAACAGGCTACTATGGGTGGCATTTTGAATCAAACTTAGAAATTCAGATCTTTAGTTGTTTGAACCTAAATTCTAATATCTTCTCTTGTCTTTCAACTGATACTGTCTTCATTTTTTTATGGGTCAGAGGAGTGTGAGTAGAAAAACATGAGTGTTAATAATACTTAATGTTAGGGAATTATTAGGATTCAATCAATAACCATAAAAAAACTAAGCTTTTTTTTTTTAAGTTCAAGGCATTAAGGAATTAAATACTAAGTATATTTTAGCTACTTTCTAAAATAGCAATCTCCCTGTAGTCTATTTTCATTTACATCAAATATCCATTCCTTAATACTTTTTACCGTTCTTTAGTGAAGTATACCACACCTGATCTTTAGATAGTATCATTTCTAAATATTTTAATATAATAAAATAATAAAATTTAGAAGTTAATTCCTATGGCACTTTTAATGTTTTAATTCTTAGGAAATGAGTTTTGCAAACTATGTTTAAAAAACATACTCTCCCTCTACCCAACTCCTTTCTTAAAATATATGCTCCATTCTCTAATCAAGGGTAAGAAAGGCTTTTGACAAATTAATTCAGGGTTCAAGGAGGTACTTCTATGGAAGAATGGAAAGTGTCTGGCTGAAATGGTGTGGGGCCTGAAAACAAGAGAACTATGGATCTTGAGAAATTTAAATTAAATTTTAACTATATAAGAAGGAATCAGTTTCTAGGAGCTATGGTAGCATGCTAAGAAAATCAATGGAAACACTAAATTTCTCAGTTGTTAGAACTATGCATTAAATGGCAGCCCCAAACTGCATCTGTGTTCATTTATGTATTCATTCATTCAGTAAGTATTTTATCAAGTGCCCACTATATTACAGGCAATACTACTTAAAAATTACATAAAATAAAATTTGAATCCTTACAGAGTTTCAAGAGGGGAAGTGTGCTATATTGTTTATCAAATAAATATTCAAATAATTATATAATCACATATTATTACAAATTCCATAAGGAACAATTTTGCTAAGAGAGAAAATTATGAGAAAGATGTTTCTCTTTCTGAGGAAGTGATGTAGATCCAAGAAAGGTAAACAGTATTCAGGCGAAAAAAGGAAGGAGCATTTGAGGCCAAGGGAACAGTATGTGCATTTAAAAAACAGTGTGTGTGTATATATATGTGTGTATATAGAAAATTAGAAAAATTAGAAAATCATACATTATAAATGAAACTTGCCTGTTACTTTTTCTTGGAAAATACATTTATCGTTTTTTTATTATATATTTAATAAAAACTCTTCTCTGAACATTGTAAATTGTTTACCAGATTACTAAGTTTAACCATATAATTATTTTCTCAGGAATTTAGCTAGGAATTTAAGCTGAGAGCTAGAAAGGTAAAACATTTTCACTTTAAAAAAATTTATTTAACAAAACATCTTTCACAAAGTCTGATATTTACTGGAAGAGTATTAATACTACATATTACAAATAAGAAAAGTCAGATGCCTTTCTAATAATGCAATAAGGTAATGTAAATAGTCTATTTGTCAGACAGAGATGGAAGTTAGCATTTTTAACTTCAGGCCTCATATACAACTGACTAAATCCTTCATTTTATTTCAGGAATGATTTAATAAAATTGAATTGGACTAGTAAAAAGGAGAATTTTTGAAAGTCAGTGTTAAGGTTTATTCATATACTCATAGGAAATATTTTATATTAAAGTCATCTATTTCAACATTTTCTATCTTATGTCTTTGTTTTGAAAGAGATTATTATCACTTAAACATTGCAACCTTTATGTATTTTTAAATTATTAACACAACAAGAAGAGTATGAATGAACTTAGAATTTTTTTTCAGTATACTTGAAACTAAAAAGCAATTGATATCAATAATAAAAGCTAATATGTATTAAGAACTTACTATTTTCATAGTCTGCTCTATTCTAATCTTCTACTCTAACTTGTTCTTACATAAGAAAAAATATGTCATAAAATTATCAATATTGAGAAATGCTAATATGTGAAGGTGATTTTTACCATTTAGTTTTGACAAAAAAAAAAAAAAAGGTTTGTGTGTATGGTGTGTCTTTAAAAATAAGGATATTTAGATTACAATGGTGAAATGTAAATTGTAACTAACATTATGTATAAGATAAACAGGCAATTTCAGTTTTTTAAAAGCTCCATTGTGGGGCACCTGGGTGGCTGTCAGTTAAGCATCTGACTCTTGATTTCAGCTCAGATCATGGAGTCAAGCCCCACAAAGGCTCTGCGCTGACAGCATTGGAGGAGCCTGCTTAGGAATCTGTCCCTCCCTCTCTGCCCCTCCCCTGCTCTCACACATGTGCGCGCTCTCTCTCTCTCTCTCTCTCTTCAATAATTTTTTTTTTTTAATGCTCCAGTGTAAGTGATGAATCACTAAATTATACATCAGAAACCAATTTTAACATATATGTTAACTAACTACATTTTAAATAACAACTTGAAAAAGGAACACATAAAAGCTCCGAAGACCTGGGTATGTCTTTTTTTTTTTTTTTTTCAACGTTTTTTATTTATTTTTGGGACAGAGAGAGACAGAGCATGAACGGGAGAGGGGCAGAGAGAGAGGGAGACACAGAATCGGAAACAGGCTCCAGGCTCTGAGCCATCAGCCCGGAGCCTGATGCGGGGCTCGAACTCACGGACCGCGAGATCGTAACCTGGCTGAAGTCGGACGCTTAACCGACTGCGCCACCCAGGTGCCCCTGTATTTTTTTTTTTTTTTAATTGATCGTGGGTACATCAGTTTCCCGCAATTAATCCAGTAAATGGTAATCAAGAAATTCAGCCTCTAAGCAATTAAAATAACTTGTTTTTAATAGGATCACCTGTTGGGATTTTGACTTTGTGAGATTTTACCCTAATGTTTAAAAATGCCTTAACTGGGGCGCCTAGGTGGTTCAGTCGGTTGGGCGGCCAACTTCAGCTCAGGTCATGATCTCATGGTTCGTGGGTTCAAGCCCCGCGTCCGTCTCTGTGCTGACAGCTCCGAGCCTGAAGCCTGCTTCAGAATCTGTGACTCCCCCTCTCTCTCTGTCCCCTTCCCAGCTCATTCTCTGTCTCTTAAAAAATAAATGAAAAAAACGTTAAAAAATTAAAAAAAAAATAAAAATGCCTTAACTGACAACAATACAAAGTGCAGCACAGACTATTTTCATAGCTTATACATAATTAAACAATGTTTTACTGCTTCTATGCAAAAGATTGCAGCTTTTAGATATATTTTCATACAATTTTTAAAGTTTAAATACTTGTGAAAATTTATTTGTACTTGTGCAAGAGTATAACTTATGGGACTTGTACATGTTTTGTGCAGCTATGTTAAATGCATCTAATATATTTATAAAATGTGTATTGAAAGTTAATTATTTTACATGCCTTTTCATGAAAAAACTCCCAGCATATTTCATTTTTCCAAAAGGTAATTGGAAAAAAAAAACAAGCTGTTTCACAGTCATACAATTGCAAACCTTAAAATAATATCATGACACACAATTTAAAGCATTTGGAATAACTTTCCCTTTTCCTTGCATTTGGCCCAGAAGTTTTCACAGTCAGTGCATAAACTACGTCTTAAAATAATAGTAAATCAGACTACTGATGTCAGTTTACAGATAAACAGTAATACCCAAAACAGTAAATCAATGGAGTGACTTTAAGATCTGCTCTAAAAAAGTTCAAGTACTACTATACAACCTAAAGTAGAACAGGGTATCTCAATCCAAAGGCCATATCATGAATTGTGCTGGTGTTACAATGTTATGATACCGGTTATTCCAAACAAAATGAGAAGCATATTCAACAATATTAAACAAAATCAACAATAAAATGATTCATGTTTTCAGTTTTTCTCTATTTTCAGGAGGCATTTCTTATTAGTGGCTACAAAATAAAAATCTTATCCATAATCTTTAAATATTTTCACATTAATCAGTTAGGGTGTAAGTTACCAGAAACGAAACCGAAAGAAATTGATTACTTATATTCTTTACACTATTTGTGTTTTGTTGTCTCCTATGTTCTAATATATCACATGAAGCTTTCGGTTTGCCAATTCTTAAGAGACTACATTGCCCTACAGCTTCAGTTTGGCAAAGCCAGTTTCTTATTAATGGATGATACGTGATAAAATTCTGTATCAAAATTCTAAATTAAAGTAAAAGGAATTCAAGAGGAATTTACTCTAATGAAATCAGTACTGCTACTGTGGTATTAATTATATCCTGAGCCCACATCTCAGGCAAAGATGGTTTCTAGTCAGCTGAAACTCACAAGAAGTGCCTCATCCTTCCATCTTCCTTAGTATGCTTTCATTGTACAAAGTCGGGGTGAAAACCCATAATAACATCCTTGAAAACACTGCTAATTTTATGTAAATTAATGATAAATTACAAAAATATTTTAATGTTTATTTTTGAGACCGAGAGAGATCATGAGCGGGGAAGGGGCAAAGAGAGAGGGGAGACACAGAATCTGAAACAGGCTCCAGGCTCTAAGCTGTCAGCTGCAACGCAGTTCGATGCAGGGCTCGAACTCATGAACTGTGAAATCATGGCCTGAACCGAAGTCAGATGCTCAACTGACCAAGCCACTCAGGCGCCCCAACTCATGATAAACTTTAATTTTGTTGCTGTTTCCAATGCTGCCTTAATTGGTCTCCCTTCCCTTTCTGGAAGAGATTTCAGAAACATGGTTATATCATGTATGTAGCATGACTGCTCTACGTAGTGAAACACATTGGTTAACAATAGTAATGCTGGAGCCAAATCACCTGGGTTCAAAATTCAGTGCTTCCACTTGAACAAGTTATAATCTCTTTGCCTCATTTTCCTCATCTGTAATGACCGGAATTACTTAGTAAATTGAAGGTGGCTTTGCACAATTGACTTAAGTCTATTTGCATATTTACCTGAAGTGGGTGGAGAAGTGAAACAGAAAAGTAAATGTGCAAAGTATCAGATTTCACAGATACTCTCTTGCCACCTTTTGAAATATGACCGAAATGGACATGTTCTCCTTTACTGACGGCAGGCTGTGCACCCTGATTCCTTTGGGTCTACTTACTCCAGAAGTGTATTAAAAGTTTATTTATTATTGCAGGGTGAAAACTTACATGAAACACTTAAAAAAAAAAAACAAACCTGAAGATAAAGAATACAAAGTGAAAGAACAGAGACAAACTAATAACAATTTTCTTCAAGTCCCAATGTATATAATTCCCATATATACAGGTCTCTGTGTATCCATATCATCAATCGTTTAAATAAAACTGGTAAAGACTGAAAATCAAAGATTTTATATTTTCATCTTGTCACAACCCTATATGTCTTTGATGCTATTTCTAGTTTCCTATTTTAAAAAGGAAATAATAAAGTCTTGCTTGTTCTATTACTTATTTTATTTCCAAAGAGTGGGTGATGCTGTGAATCTAGTTCATGGTGTATTATGAGATGAATTAGTTTCTTTGATAACTACTTTTTGTTGTATAGCAGAGTAAACAGCCATTAATTTAAAACTTGTAAATTGGAAATCTGGGATCATTGCAGTAGCATTAGGAGAAACACATTCTTTCAGCATGTGATTACTTCCATAATTCTTGAGTATGGAGAATTACTGCCAAACAGAAGAGTCAACTTTCCCTGATAAGATGTATTGACTGACACTTTAGTAGAAAAAAGGTAGAAAATGAAAACATTATGTATTTCAGAGAATGCATTTCAGAGAATAATAATATGCATTTCAGAGAATATAATTGGAAACACAAACTAAAGCAATTGTGGTTTTTGTTTTTATTTTTAAGAAAGTAAAGAAGAAAGTTGAGAAATAAAATATTTTTATCATTTGAAATATATGATCTTTTGTGTTATAATTTGGTGGGGGATGTTCTATTCTTTATTTAGATTAACTCAACTATTGGTATTTGTCATAAAATAGTTCTCATATCAGAATTAATGTTTCAAATAGAAAAAAAAAATAGAGCATTGGAAAGCCATACATTAAAGACATAAATATTTATTTTTAGTATTTTTATTATTTTTTAAGTTTATTTATTTTGAGAGAGAGAGAGAGAGTGTGTGTGTGTGTGTGTGTGCGCGCGCAGGGGAGGGGCAGAGAAAAGGAGAGACAGAATCCCAAGCAGGCTCCTGTAAGCTGTCAGCACAAAGCCTGACATGGGACTTGAACCCACGAACCACAAGATCATGACCTGAGCTGAGCTGAGATCAAGAGTCGGACTCTTAACCCACTGAGCCACACAGGTGCCCCTAAAGATTTACTTTTTATTTTTAAATGGAAAAAATAAACCCAAATGTGTGTATGTATATATATATATTTCTTAACTATATATATTTTTTTCTTAATATATATTTCTTAACTATATATATATTTCTTAACTATGTATATATATATTTCTTAACTGTATATATATAGTTAAGATACTTAATGTTTTTCTAGTGAAAACTGGACTCTTCAGTGGTAACCTAATACATTTCTAAGTGTTGAGTGCATAGTTAATTTATTGCTTTGCATATATTTAGCACCTTGTAAACTTGAGGGGTACTCAGAGTTTCAAATTTTTCATTCCTTTCTCAAGAATAATCATAGAATGAAAAATAAATATATTCTTATATTAAATGCTTTTTGAATGTGATGTATTCATTAAAACATATTTTATAAATCATAGCTTGCTCCCTTAAGTGAATCTCAGTGTGTAACAATTACTAATAACCTACATGTGTGTGCTAATATTACATCAACACATGTATCATACATGTGTATATATATGTGTGTACATGTAGAGTAATATGAATGCATATGTATATTACATAATATTCAAGTTATATCATAACTCAAGTTCAGAATAATATCACTTACCATGGCCAAAGCATTTATAGGAGGCTAAAATAAAACAGCCATTAAAAATATGGCAAAAATAAAAAAATAAAATAAAATAAAATAAAAAAAAAAATAAAAATATGGCAAAAATAACAATTTCCTGACTTTAACTATATTAAAGTTTCAGGAGGCCTGTATGCTTTTCTCCTGCATCACATTATTCTTACTAATAAGCCAAATCTATAAGCCAAGTTTCCTTTTTATAGTGTATTTGAAGAAAGGCATTTCTAATCGTACAATTTCATGTAATTCAGTGTAATAGCATCAGTGTACTCAGCCCCAAAGGGAAAAGGACAAATAGCTGAATCATTAATGACATCCAGAACTTTTTCCCTTTTGAGACTTACTTGATTTTCAATGCCATCAATGGTGATGTATCTGAAAGTATGGTATTCATTTGGAATATTCAGCATATCATTCATGAACTTTCCCGTGGTGATTTCATTTAGCATGCCAAAAATCACCAACGGGAGTTTCATTACTAGAAACAAGCCTAGTTTATTTTTGTAAATTTATTTTACTTCAACAGTCAACAGCAGGTATTGATTACCCACTGTGTTGAGAGCATTGCACTGTGTATTATGAGGAAGTCATTACAAAGGAAGTAAAATATTTGTTCAAAGAATCACTTATCATCTAATGAAGGAAAGAAGGAAAACTTTATACAAATGATTAGCTATCAGCCAATCCACCCACTTACTCTATTCATTCATTCATTTACTTTATTCATCCATTCATTCATTCATTCATTCATCCATTTACTCCATTCATTTACCTTGTATTTTTTTTAAGCATTGGAGTTTATACAGATACACAAGAAGCTGTTTATTCCCTTCAAAACTCACAGTGAACATGAAAGCCAGATATAACTACCCACAGAATAGTAGAACAATTTTATTATGACTAGGAGTGTTAGGAAAGCAGTGGGAAAAATGGCTTTTGAAGGTAGTCTTAAAAGGATGAATTGGATTTTGACTGTTGGAGATGTGAGAAAGTAAATTTCAATAGAGAAAATACCATAAACAAAGGCACAGTTTTGCAAGAGCAATCATGATAAGGCCATTGTGAAACTGCAAAGAGTAGTTAAGCATGGTAGAAAGAAGTGTATGATATTGAGGAGGCAGACAAAACTGGGGTTACATGGTTATATGCACAGGAATCTAGTATTGTGTGTATGTTACATATTAAATATATATACACATTTATATATATATGTGCACATGTATATACACACATACATACATGCATACATAAAAAGTAGATAGTTTGAGTGGGTGGCCTTTGTTGAATAGAATGGACACTTGAAAATGGATACTTGTTAGAAGCTTTAATTAAAAAGCTAACAAATTGCCAAACATTTTAAAAGAGTGTTAATGTGGTCAAGTGATCATCTGTAAAACATATCTAGTGGTTACATACTGAATGGGTTGACTTTTATGAAAAGACAGCACTTTTGACATACGAAATAGACGTGAATTCTAAGTCTTATTGAATCTACTTGCTCTGAGTCTAGTTTTGTACCCTTTCAATGTATCCTTAATGCTATCACAAGAGAAAATTTTCTAATTCTTAAATCTGATAATGTCTTACATACCACATTTACAGTAACTACAAATTAAACCTCTTCAAAAATTTGGCTATAGTACATGATGAAATCCCAGCTTTAGAGCATAATATACAAGGCTCTCCATTCTACTTTTAGACTCAAATTCCTCCACGTCCCCCCATCTCTGCATCCCCTTATGTTTTAATATTTAGCCGTTTAGCAAAATGATCTTTCTACTTATAAAATGTTTAAGACAAATTTGCTATGTATTACTACATCCCCTATTTTTGGCTTACAGTCATTCACAAAAAGTGGGGAAAGAGCTGGATTCACATCTGTTTCAAATCTATTTCTGTGTGTGTGTGAAGTTCAAAGATCCTATTCCTTAAGTCCCTAGTGAACTAATTCTTTATTTCCAGCCTGAAGTTAAGTTCAGTCTGTTTTCATTGGAAACAATTTAGGATAACAGCTAAAAGACTGCAAAACATGTACATTTTTTTCTAAACCCTTCTGAGTTCATATGCAATTTGCAGTCTTTTAAGTTATCTTCAAGACCTTTTTATTCTACTTTTCAATTTTATTTTTTCCTTTTTTTTTTCATCTGTGGTTTCTAATAACATATGAACTTAATTGATACAGATGTAAGAACTCTAAACTATATGTTCCTGAAATTATTCTAATTGTCTAAATTTCTCTTTGGCTTGTTGTTTTGGAAAGTTTTGCCATAAGAGTATTTTCCTATTTTGAAGGGAGTGTGTGTGTGTGTGTGTGTGTGTGTGTGTGTGTGTGTGTGTTTTCTTTAAGATGTCATTGAGCTTTGTTTTTATCTGGTCACAAGAGAAAGGGAACAGGGCAGAAAAAGGAGTAGGAGCAGCCAGGTAATAATATGCATAGAATGAGGGAAGAAGACTAGTAAAATAAAGCCATTAGGCTTAAGTTGAGGTTGGAGGATCTAAGTGAGAGTTTTAAGTTTTCTGCATGTTTTTGTTTGCCTTGGCCAAGGAATATTTTAAGGAAGCAATTTTGAACCGTGAGTCTTTTGGAAACTTTCTTATTCCAATAAAAACCAACCAATCAAACAAACAATCATTGGATGTTTGTTTTCTTTCATTTAAAAGTGCCTCTCAAAAGAATAATTTTGTTCATATATAAAATTCCCCAATGGCCACTGTAAGTCTAATATTTTTGGTGTAAGTATGTCATTTAGAAAAAATAAAATAAGTACAAACCTTTGGAGTTTAGTGGAAGGGTGTAAGAACTTAGACTGGGACAAACCCATATGGTCTGGAAACAGTCAAATTCTTGCTTGTGAGTCTTGTCTTGAGTTCTCAACCTAATTGTTGGTTGTCAATCACAATTTGTTTGCTGATGGCTGGGTGACTGGATGACTGGATGGAGAGAAGATCTCTCCCAGAACCAGACTTTTATAGACAAAATAAGACAGGTTTAAGAAAAAATCTCCCGTGTTTTGGAATATATAGCAAGATTTGGTCTATCAGAGGCTGGTTTACTGAGACCTTTTTTATTTTTTTTTTTAAGTTTATTTATTTTGAGAGAGGAGAGAAAGCATGAGTCAGGGAGGAGCAGCGAGAGGGAGAGAGAATGAATCTCAAGCAGGCTCTGTCAGTGGTCCCTACCTGTCGTCTTCATTACGAACTTTTACTTAAAGGAAATGAAGAAAATACATTGAGGCTAATAGTAATTTTCTGACTAATAAAGCATCTGTCCACTAAGATAAAAGCTTTCAAAAGAGATGTGCTTAAAGTAATTGAGAACAATATGTATATACATAAATATATATCCTAAGAAAATCCTGTCCTTTTCATTCCTAGAAACATTTGGAGAGGTTAGCAAAAAGATGGTAGAAGTTCAGATTCAACACAACACTCACCTTATACCAAAGTTCAAGGGATGACATATTCATAATTGTTTTGAAAGAAGCCTTGTGAGTAAATAGTCATTTGGATCAGCCCAATTGAATATCTATTTTTTCTTAGAAAATATAACTTATATGAGAGGGTCATTGTATAGTTTATTGTTCAGATGTGTTAGGAAGTTCTTGAAACAAACAAAGTTGTTTGCAAATTCATTTTCTGGGCTAAAACTTTCTGGAATAGTAGCCATACTGATAATATTCTAGACTAGTAATTCTAAAACTTAACCTTAAATCACAATCATCTGGAAGCCTTAATAAAACACACATTGCTGGGCCCTATCCCCAAAATTCAAAACATCTGAGCTGGGTCCCTAGCATAGTTCCCCAAAGTTTCTAGGTGATACCAATATTGTTGATCTGTGAGGACAGTTTGAAAACCACTAATGTAGACAGTCTTACTCATTAACCATATTAAGCTGTGGGCTGGTGATCATTTCAGGGAGACTAACTATGACTCTGAATATCAATAAAATTGTTTTAATATACCTCATACTTGTCAATGTGTAATATTCAAGATGTTTATTGCTTAAGAGAAGGGTATTGGAATCAGTGTTCTACATAACTAATTTTAAGATGTGCCAATTTTATATTATTCCTCTAAATGGTAAGGAGATCAATTATCAGAGTACAATTTGGGTTGATTTCCTAGACAATTTTACCCTTATGAAAATAGATCAGTGCATAGGTATTAATATATACTGAGTGAGGAGATGTGCATATTGGCTCTGGATCACAGTGTTATATCCAGTACAGGTTCTATGAATATGTGCTACTCCCATGCCAATCCCATTTTCTCTTTTTGTCCTTCATTGCCTAATTTTCTCATAAGCTCTAAGATGCACATTTAAATGCTTGCCAGGTCCTGGCTCTTACCAATTAGACTCATTATTACTTTATAAAAAGTGCAGGCCACCCCTAGTTACTTGCCTACTTTTCCAATTCCAGGGCACTGAGCATGCTGCCCCTAAAACTGGGTTCAAACTAACTGTTAGAATGAGAATGAGTCTTGCCCTGAAGGGATCTTTTCAAACTCACAGTTGGGCCTGAATGCAGTTTTGCCCTTAGGCTCTCTCTGTTCCTTCAGAGTGATAATCCAGGCTTCAGTGATTGTTGCCTTTGGGTTGTCTCCTTCAGTTTCAATTTCAAGGCTCGAGTGCATTTTACCCTCAGGTTTTCCCTTTTTAGTTTCTGTATTAGGGTTTAAAGGCCTACTGGCTCTAAACGCTTTCTCATTGCCATATTTTCCTGTTTCATGCTTCAGTAACATAGATGTGGACTGCTGTTTCATTGATCTGATGTTCCCTCTTTGAATTTCAATATCCCCTCTTTTTACTTATCAGGGTTTTTGTTTTAAGTTATACTTTATTTCAATTCTTAGACTTATTCTGTGGTAATAAGCTATGTAGCATATAACCAACCATCTCACCAAATACATATTTTCTGCTAGAAGAAATTATTTGCATACCTATACTATCTAACCAGTCAACATATTGGTAATAAATAAAAGATGTATAATTGTTTTAATTCAAACAGAAGGTTCTTTGAATTACAAAGCTGAGAACCATGCTCGAAAACAAACAAAACCCAGCTAAGAGTGGGTGTAGTAATCATGCACATGCACATGCCAATGGAAGAGATAGCTAATGCAGATGCTGGACACTGAAGCCACCCTCCAAACTGATGCCAGTAGATGCTTGATATCACCACAAAAAAAACATTGAAATAATTATTAAAATATTCTCCCTCTGAATCACAGTTTCTTGTCCAGAGCCTCAGCTGGGAATATGAGATTGGCTGCACTAAGCCTGTGCCTTCCTATTGGCTTGCATCATGGTAGAAGTGGTCCTATTACCATCAAATCTTAAATGATGGCCCACTTCCAACAGCAGAAGTGATGCAGATATTGTGTCAAAGAAAACATGATTCTAAAAACATGGAAAATAATAACTAGGTCATTGTCATAAACATAAATAAAAAATACCTTATATGAGCTTCAACAGGTTTTTACTTTTGAATTCAACTTTTAATTCTGTAGGACTAATATTTTTCCCCCTTCCTCTTTTACCAACATCATTTTCTCTTTGTCCTCAACTCTCCTGGAATATAAAGTAAATTGTGGATACTACCTATAAGCCAAATTTCAGCTTATCACTAAACTGACAAGCATGAGCATCCTCGAGGAACACAATTTGATCTGGTCAGAGATAAATTATGCTCTCTCTGGGGATAGATGGTTGTGTTGCCTTTGAAATGCTTGGTGAATTCTGTACACCACTGTATGCTGTTATGTTGCCTTCAGTGAGCCTGATCTGTTTATCCTGAAGATTTTTTTTAAAGACATTTATCTCTTCTTCCAATTTCCTAGCTTTCATATAGTTATGAACTATGTCCACCCCAAAGTCCATATATAACCAACACAATACAGGTTTATTTATTTTTTCCAAAAACATGTTAAAAGGTTGGCCTTCTAATAAATAATATCCTTTACTTATTTCAGGCAAGGAAATTTCTGATTCTTTCTGGTCCTTTCCAAACATGTCTTTGAGTAACATAGGATAATGTTTCTACACAGAAAAGAAGCTCACTTTAACCTACAACTATTTCTAGGTGACTAAAACCTATCCAGAGGATAGATTATTTGATTCAATTACACACGATTCAAATACATATTTCACTGAACATGTTTTTAAGTATAATTTTATTCTATTTTTTAAGATTTTAAGTAATCTCTACATCCAGTGTGGGGCACGAACTCAGAACCCTGAGATCAAGAGTTGCATGTCTTACAGACTAAGCTAGCCAGGCGCCCCTAAGTATAATTTTAAATTGTGATTTATTTCTTCATTCAGTAAACACTTTAGTGTCTACTTTGTGTCAGTCACTGTTCTCAGTGCTGAAGATAAAATAGTGAAAAAAGGAGGTGAAAAATACCCACTCTAATAGAGCTTACATCCTATTATGGCATATATCTGAAGTACAAGTGAAACATGAATATAATTATATTTATGTATATGGTCACAAATGCTGAGGAGAAAAAGTAAAAAAGATAATTGGCAGTATTGGGAAAGGTGGAACACAAATGATTAAAATTATAGCTAAAGAGTCCAGAGAAGTTAGTATTTAAGTATAGACAGTGATGGGATAAACCAAGCAGATATAAGAATATTTTAGACTGAGGACACAGGGTGCAAAAGATCCTAGGCAGGAACTTCCCTAGTTTTTTTCTAGGAACATAAAGGACACATGTTTGGTTGAATAAGAGTAAGTATTGGGGTTTAGGGGAAGATGAGGGGATGAAGTCTAATAGAAAACTTAGAGTTCATTATAATGACACTATTATAGATGAGATGGAAAGTTCTGGAGGTTTTTGAGTAGAAAAGGTTGTATTCTACTCAATGACTGACATTTAATAGCACAACTCTAGTTCCGAAGTGAAGCATAAATTATGGGGAGAGTGGGCAAAGGCAAGAACATGCAAAATACTAAGAAGGCTACTGCAGTATTCAATCGATAAATAATGGAGACCTTGACTAGATGGTGCCAATGGAGGTAGTCAGATTCTGGGTATAGCTACAGACTTTGCTTACAATTATGATGTTATAGCTGTGAGGGAAAGGATCAAGAGTGACTCCAAAGTTTCCAGCTTTAGCATTGAGATAATTTACAAGGAAGGAAAAGCAAGTTTGGAAGGAAACAACAGGAGCTCAGTTTTTGATACATTAGTTGTCTTGGGTATGAAACAGCTAAGAAGAGATGCCAATTAAGTGGTGAGATATCCAAGTCTGAAATTTAGGCAAAAGGTCTGGGCCTGAGATGTAAATTTGAGAGCCATGTACACAAATAATAGCCCAAGCTATAATCTGTTGCTGTAAAACAAAAGTACCCCTGGATTAGCTGCTTAAATTAAAAAAAAATATCCCACAGTTTCAGAAGTAAGGAAACTACAATGTGGAGAGTTATATAGCTTGACCACACACACCTAGGAAATTATGTGCAAGGGTATAACTTCAGAACTCTTTGCTTCTGCACCCTCAACTCCTTCAGTTACACAGCTCTGTATTCTTAGCCTTCCCTTGAACTGGCTGCACTTCCCACAACTCCTCAAGGGTCTACTGAGTGCTCTCTCTGATTGCTTCTTCCACTAAGTGAGCTTCCTTTATCTACCCAAATTCTTTCTTTACTATTATTAATCAAAGATAGGTTCTCTTCCTGTGACCTGAGCAGACAGGAAGGCAAATAGAGGAATGAGCAAGGTGCATAGAGCTCAGACAGATAACTGAGATGAGGACTCTTCAGACAGTTCTAAATGATGAGGATTGGATGGATAACGGGGGAGAAGGATAACCAATGGTGGCATAAAGTCTTGTTTAGGAATGCAGGCAATTATTTTTTTTCCTTTTTTTCTTTTCCAACCAATCTAAATTAATGAAATCACAGCAAATTGCCCGTCAAGTATCTGAAGGAAAGAAATAAATACAAATGTGTGCTTTCAGCAGCACACCATTTTTCTTAGCACATAATTTTTAAAAGGCACGATAATATACTACTCCCTAGTCCTCCATTTTCCTATCAATTCACTGTCTTCTCATTATTATTATAGTGTTTAAAATTTTTCAGAGCAATCCATTATGCATTATCGCATGTGATTGTCATGAAAACTATTTAGGTGAAGTTAAAACAGAGGTGGATAAAATTCATACATTAATATAAAAAGTACACAGTATGTTTCCTTGTAAATTTCTCAAAACGTGCAATTTGTTGGTAAACTATTGTTGTAGGGTTTTGGAATTTACCTTGTAACACTGAAGATAATAAAAAATAAATATCTCTGTTTTATGATATTCCCTTTCTCACCTCCACCTCCATTTTCCTTATTGACCATTTAGCCCCAAACTCTAGGAACCCTTCTAGGTTTCCTTCATCCCATCAAATTCTTTCCTCTCTGATCTGCAAGATCCCCAAATTCAAATTCCTCACTCCTAACTATAGAGAGTGGTGGGATCTGTGATGAATTTAAGAAGGTTAATCTTGCTGAAAACTCTCTTTCTTAATCTCTGTCTTTGAGTTTAACATTATTTTATCCAAGATAACTGTATTCCTGGGCCAAATGTAGTCTATTTGCAAAGTTCTATTTTAGTGACCCTTCTCACATTGTCTCATGACTGTTTATTTCTAAATTAAATAAGGTTATTTGCCTATTCCTCCCTGTTTTGGGGGAAATTGAGCCCTTTTGCTTTTGTCATTATTGATTTGGGTTTTCTCTGTAAGAGTGAACTGTATTAATGGATGAGGGCTGGGGAAAATTTATGCCCTTTTCTAAGTACTTTTCTTTCACAAATACTTTTATAATGCAGTATGCAATTAGCAAATTGCTTATACACATCAAACATGTTCATCCATGTGCTGTTATATACAGTTTACCAAACACACACATTCACACACACACACACACACACAGGCAACCAAACCAGAAACACAGGAGTAAGCATTGTTGCTTATACCAGTCCATCAGTCCTTTGAATGAAGTAATCTGGGGCTGGAACTAACATTCATTTAAGGTAGTATTATGGAGAAAAGCTCCTCCTTTATTTGTCTCTCTCCCTTCCAAATATCCTTCCCTCTTCTCTCTCTTTCTTTCTTCCTTTCTTCTTTCCATCTCCCTTTCCTCCTTTTGCACTTTGTTTTTTGTTATTTCAGAGACATCATGCTGATTGTCATCATTTGGGCTAAGTATTTGAACAAGCCATTTAAAATTTTAAGGACACACCCTAGGAGGACAGGTACAATTCTATTTATTAGACTAATAGGCAGCCCTCATTAATGAATGTTTTCTTAGACTTTCTTGTCCTTCATTAGCATAGAATCTATTTTACAAAAAAGCTTGAACCTTTGCTTAGTAGAAAGGAAAATCTACTTCATTGTTTCTCTGTTATGCTACTTGATGTTCCTAGTAGAGGTTGCTTCCTTAGTGCCTATTATCAGAATGAAAACAAATTTAAAATTAATATGATTTATTTCAGGCTAGTTCCCAGAGCTAAATGTACACAGGATATTATAAATACTTTTGTTTAGTCATTTATATGTCTATATGACCAGTTTTTTTTTTACAGTAAAAACATCTGCAGCCCCCTTTACAGCTCATTCAGAATTATCTTGTGGAATTCACACACTTTTTGCATTCTTATTAAAAGCATTAGAAGAGTCATTACTACCAAGTATTATTGACTTTCCTGTAACATCCTATTCATAATCTGTATTCTGAGTTTCCAGTCTCTCTATTAATATTTCTATTAATATCTCTATACAGTCTCATCTCCTCTCATTAATAATAATGTTATATATACCAGTTTCCACATGCTTATTTTCTTTTATGGTTCATAAAATATGAATGTAAGGGTTATATTATAATTCAAATGTAATTTCATAGCAAGATATATGTTTTGTATATATTATCCATTTACTGCTTTGAATTTCCATTAAAATGTTGAATTTTAACATTAGAACATAGTCTACTAGAATGGTTAAAGTTAGTTAAATTTAGGAATGTAAGAGAGAGAAAAAGATTGGTTTAAAGTTTATACCAGTAAATATGGGTATATATATGAGTTTGTAGATAAGCTCTTGGTTGAAAACAATAAATTTATTAATTACAATAAAAACAAATCATATTTGACTATACCATCATAAGATAACCATATAATACCTTTAAAGAAAAAATATAAAATAAGTAGAAATATTTTAAGCTAAGAAATTGTGCAATCTTAAGCACATGTTTGTGCATGCACAATGGTATATTACCTGAGAAAGTTCTTTATTTTTAAAATCTACATTTACAAAGAAGATAGAAAGCCCACATATCATACAACTGAAACCAAATGACACTAAAACTATCATAGTTGGAAACATGGTCATGCTCTGATTAATAATTAACTGGTTTTAAACAGGTTGATCATTGGTATTAAGATGATGTGGTAATAGAAGAATCAATTAGTCACAGACAGGAAGGAGAGAAATGAGCTCGATATATGAAATGACTTTTTTTTTCACTATAGAGAAGCAATGCAAGAAATTTACTCTTAGATATAATGGGAGAAAAAAGGAGCTTAGAAAATACATCATTTTGCATTAAACGAATTTTAGTATTTTGTTGTTGTTAAAAACATGTACACAGAATAAAACTTGTCCTTTCTGTTCCCACATTGAAATCCGTTCTGTATGGATGGATTTTAGTGTTATATTCAAAAGAAAGAAAAAAATGGACTCAAAAAGCTCTTCAAAGTATTATGTCTTTAGCGAAATCTTTTGAAAAGGTGGCAAAGAGGGTGCCCTATTGCAGAGTACACAATAATATGCCTCTATCCATCTCTTTAAAGTATCACACAGTCTCCATGGTTCTAATACTCATTTGGGTCTTCCCTCCAAACTCCAGCCATTGTTCTAATCTCCATTGGGGTCTCTCCCTCCAAACTCCATATTCCAACCCCTCTGGATTTCCGTTCTGCTCCATTGTCATAATCCAATCCCAAGTTTCAAGATCTTTATCTTTTTTTCTTTAAATAGCTTCCTGTACATAAAAATCAGTTTAGATAGTCTGGGAATTAGTCAGTCTATCACTTGTGTATTACCCTTCCTTGCTCAACAAAGGCCTGTGATTTGATATGTAACAAATAAATTTTCCCTTGATGGCTGGGGCAGGGGAAGGCTGTGAATATCTATACTTTTTCCCCTAACTGAATATCACTGCGTTAAAAACTTGGTTTTTATTCTTTCAAGAAAATTATGCATGAACTATACCTCTGAAAAAGAGGAGGGTGTGTATCTGGTGAAAAGTATTAGGGAAACCATATTAGCAGTGCTGGAAGTGAAAACTTGACCCAGCCCAACTGAGTCAGTAAAGATATCAGAAGTCCTTAGGGGTGTGCCTCCCTAGGAAGGTCATAGAGGGGAAAGTGGTACATGGAAAGACTTTGGCTTTCTTCTCTTGTTGCTGTAAACAGCAAGTGTTTGTCTGGCCCACTTCAGGATTTTGGCCAAGTTTCTTAGTCAAAGAAAACAAAACAAAACAAAATAAAAACAAAAAAGTAAAGCATGTTCCAAATAGGATCAATAGGCAAAGCACAGTAAATGGAAAGAAAGGTTACAGGCTTGAATAATGAGGTAAACTTGAAGTTGTATTTAACCATAAGAGATGACATAATCTGTATGATAATCTGTATGAGCTCATAAACTGCAGACAGATTCAGTAATTAAAACCAGCAACTTCTGATTAAATTAAAATCACTTGAAGAACTTTGGAAACTTTATTGGAATTTTCAAGAGTAGGAAGAAACTTCATAACAATTTTGTAGTAAATTATCTTTTTGAAAATGAGAATGTGACCCAGATTCAGACTACATTGATGGCTTCAGCAAATCTAACTAAATCTAAAGAGTTCTATGTAATAATCAACATTGCAGAAAAAGTCAAGATGATCTGATGAAAGAAATTCCAAAGGAGACAATTGTAATTAGTTAGCATATGAGAACCAACATATGTATCAGTCTTTTAGATATAACAGCCTATCTGTTGTACTAGGGATTGAGAAGTATCTTTTTGTCCCCACACATATTTTGCCATTCAGTTATTAGCCTACAGATGCATTTTTTATACAAAATTAGTAGCCTACAGGTGTATTCTGATAGAGGTCTTAAACAAGCAGAGATGTTTAGCACAGATACGATGGGTGAAAAGAAACTAATGTAACAACCAGTATACAATCTGTGTTTAGATAGATCCTAAAAAGTTGTCTACCGGGAAGTATTGGGAGAAACATGTTATGTTGTAGTTCCAGGAACTAATTAGAAGATATATTAATATGACAGATGGTAATAATGGCTAACATTTATTGAGAGTTACTACATACAAAACAATGTCTAAGGACAATAACTCTTTGTTTTGGGGATGCTGTTTTTAACGCATCTATTGCAAAGAAGAAAAACAAGTCCCACAAATATTGAATAACTTGCTCAAGTTGTACTTAAGAGCATCAGAGTTTCGATTTGGATAAAGAGAATTTGCCTTTGATGCCCATGTTCTTAATAATTGTATAATCTACCTTTTAATTTGAGCACCACTTCAGTAGTTAAAATGATAAATAATGAGGGCAGATTGAGCCCTTACTAATGAAAGCCATTAACTTAAATTAGATAAAACTTTAAAAAAATATATAATGTTGGCCATAGAACCACATTTCCTTTATTCAAAATTTATTAGATGCGGGGCGCCTGGGTGGCGCAGTCGGTTAAGCGTCCGACTTCAGCCAGGTCACGATCTCGCGGTCCGTGAGTTCGAGCCCCGCGTCAGGCTCTGGGCTGATGGCTCGGAGCCTGGAGCCTGTTTCCGGTTCTGTGTCTCCCTCTCTCTCTGCCCCTCCCCTGTTCATGCTCTGTCTCTCTCTGTCCCAAAAATAAATAAAAAACGTTGAAAAAAAAATTAAAAAAAAAAAATTTATTAGATGCATGGTATCTACAAGCAATACAAGTCAGTTAACTGCTCTCAGAATGTTTCTACATATGTAAAATGAGTACGATATTTACACCATAACATTGCTATTAAAAAAAATAATAATCCACATAAAGCCAAGAGCAGGTATTGGTGAAGATATGGAGAAAAAGGAACCCTCTTACACTGTTGGTGGGAATGCAAACCGGTGCAGCCATGGTGGATAACAGTATGGAGGTTCCTCAAAACATTAAAAATAGAACTATCCTATGATTTAGTCATCACATTACTGGGTGTTTACTCCCAAAATACAAAAACACTAATTCAGTGGAATACATGCAGCATTATTTACAATAGCCAAATTAAGAAACCCAAGTATCCATGAGTGCTGAAGATGAATAAAGAATAGGTGGTATAGGGGCACCTGGGTGGCTCAGTCAGTTGAGCTTCCAACTTTTGCTTAGGTCATGATTTCATGGTTCAGCGGTTGAACACCACATCGGACTCTGCTGACAGCTCAGAACCTGGAGTCTGCTTCAGATCCTGTGTCTCCCTCTCGCTCTACCTCTCTCTCTCTCTCTTTTTCTCTCTCAAAAAAAAAAATTAAAAATATTTTTAAAAAGAAGAGGCTGTATATATAATATATACAATATATATGTAATATATATACTATATATATATATATAATTCCATATCCATATATATATATGGAATATTATTCAGCCATAGAAAGAATGAAATCTTACTATTTGCATTCACAACGACGTGGAGTTAGAAAGTATAATGCTAAGTGAAATGATTCTGTCAGATAAAGACAAATGCCATATGATTTCACTTACATATGGAATTTAAGAAACAAAACAAGCGATCAAAGTGGAAAAAAAGAGAGAGAAAGACAAACTAGGAAACAGACTCTTAACTGTAGAGAAAAAACTGATTGTTACCAGAGGGGAGGTGGGTAGGGTGATGGGTGAAATAGGTGATGGAGATTAAAGATGGCACTTGTGATGAACACTGGGTGTTGTATGGAAGTGTTGAATCACACTATATTGTATACCTGAAACTAATATAACACTGTATGTTAACTATTCTGGACTTAAAATAAATTAAAAAAAAGAAATACTCCCTTAGCCTAAAGCAAGCCTTTCTTTTTTTCATAATTTTTTTAATGTTTATTTTTGAGAGAGAGAGAGTGTGTGAGCAGGGGAGGAGCAGAGAGAGAGGGAGACACAGAATCCAAAGCAGGCTCCAGGCTCTGAGCTGTCAGCACAGAGTCTGACGCGGAGCTTGAACTCACAAACTGTGAGATCATGACTTGAGCTGAAGTTGGACGCTCAACCGACTGAGCCACCCAGGCACCCCTAAAGCAAGTCTTTCTTAATTAAGGTTAAATTATTAGTCTTCCTTTTAGATTTATAAGAACCTACAAAGGGTTCTAGTTGTTAAAAACAAATTTACTACTTAATTTTACACCTCTGGAATGGTGCCTGCCCCATCAAAGACAGAGAAAACAAAGTTTCTAATGTCATCAGACTTGTAAGCAAGTTTTGCAAAAACAAATAGGGACAACTGTGTCATCAGGTTAATGCAGACTCTGTATAGAGAATACAACTTCTGGGAATCAATACTCTATAAGAATTTCTTCATTTCTGCAGTCCAGTGCAGCAATTCAAAATTGGCTATTCCAAATTAAGATGTGCTGCAAATATAAAATACACATCAGGTATCAAAACCTTAATATAAAAAAGTAAAATATCCCATTAATACCTGTATATTTATTACATATGAAAATAATATTCTGGTCATACTGGTTTAAATAAGATATATTATCAAGCTTAAGTTTGCCTATTTTTTTTTTACTTTTTTATGACTCATGTTATAGTTGTACTGGACATTTCTACTTTAGATCTCATCTAATAAAAATGGGGTAAATTGACAAAGTATCCTATCTGGCAACATATTGTAGTCTATATATATATATACATACTATGTATACATATATATATATATACATACTATGTATACATATATATATATATATACATACTATGTATACATACTATATAGTATATACATACTATATATACATACATACTATATATATATATATATATATATATATATATATATATATATATATATATATATATATATATACTACAATATGTTGCCAGATAGGATACTTTGTCTATATATATATATATATATATATATATATATATATATACACTATGTATACATATATATATATAGTATATATATGACAATAATTATGTAGGGATTTGTTTGTTTTACATTTGTGACTATCATATCGAATAAATTAATTGTGTGTGTGCGTGTGTGTGTGAGAGAGAGAGAGAGAATTGCAGATATCCTCTATTGGCTGATTTATTTATTTAGAACACATTGATTAAGCAGTGCTTGGTATTGCTAGTGGCTGAATCAAATTCACAGCAGCTTAGAGCATCACTACCTCAAAGGCAAACCTTTTGTTTAAAATGAATCACTTCATTTGTTTGGATAGTCAGCCTATATGTCTGTGTTACTTTATAGTTCTCCATAGTCAGGTTATATTATTTGAACTCTTCTGCCAGTATATTCTTAGGACTTTTATTCTGCCTTCTCTCTTTAGGAGCACTTGACTTCAGTTTGTCAACACAGCAGCTGTTTGAGCATTGTTTGCCAATTCTCTCTGTGCGTACACCTATTACCCTATTGGTTATTGATATTTTAGATTCCAGTATACACAGCATATAGGGAAAGAACAACCTAAATCAGAAAAATGTGTAGATTATTTGAAAAGTATTTTGTAATGGAAAAGAACACAGATTTTGTCAAAGAGCATAGTCAAAAGACATCTGTTAGTCTAGAAACAGCAGAATATTAGAAAATGAGACTTTTTGTATTTAAAAATTGAGAAGTGACTAATGATCATATATTTATTTATTTGCATTAATAAATTATATAAGTGTATGTTTTCAGTTTCTCTAGTATTGAACAGATCTTTAATCCAAATATTTCAAGGAGAAATTTATATAAAATATCATAACTTTTGATAATAAATTTTATTTTGAGTGTATCAAAAATATTTTCATGGTGTCCACAAGGTATGTAGTGTCAAAAAAGGAAGGAGCACATTTGCATTTAAAAATTCATGTTACAAAACTCAATACATTGAAGAAGACAGTATTATTTTTATTAAAAAGTTATCTCACAGTTTTTGAGAAGTGCTTATAGTGCTTCTGGTTGGGCCAAAGAATTAAACTGACAAAAACAGATTAACAGGAGAAAAACATACAAATTTATTTAATAGAAGTTTTATGTGATGTAGGAGACTTTATAAGAAAATGAAAACCTAGAGAAGCACACCTGTGTATTTTTATGGTAGGTTTGATCAAAAGTGCACGTTGTGGAAGAATATGAGGTTATTGTGGTAAAATGGGGAAAACAGCAATGTCTGTTTCTTAGGATTCTTTTTAGCTAGCATCCCTTTATTTTTGAATATAAGGATACCTCTGTGCTCTGGGTTGAGGGAAGGCAGGGTATATGGAGAACACCTCTCACATAAGGGTTTTGTGACCTGTTTTGGGGAAGAAGGGCGAGGAGTGGAAGGAGGTCAGAGTGATATTCAAGCTTCTGCCATTTTCTCAAATTCTTTCAGCTTAAAACACTCAGTATCCCACAGTGGTATAATTTTGAGAGTGCGCCTGAATCCCATCATGTGTTTTTTTTTTCTTATTTCTAAAGTTATTTTGAAATTAAATCATGTATAAATACTAACTTGATATTAAAATGTGTATTTCATGTAAACCAAAAATATTGTTCCTGTTTTCTAATTTTAATAAAATTATTTGACATAAGATTTAGAGTGTAAGGTTAATTTCCTCATAAAGAAAATGTTTTGCTTTTTAATTTTCTTTCTATAATGAAAACATGAGCACTAATTTTCATAATGAAATAAAAACAGAATGATACCAATGTAAAATCATTTCACTTTTCAATTAATGCCTGTTAGAGCCTTTGTTTCCTATTATAGATAAAAATATAATTGGAAAGTAAGGATACACATAAAGAGTAGGAAACATACAAGTTAATGGGAAATCTTTAAATTCACAATGATCATGTGCCATTCTGCCCATATTAGAGACATACAATTAACTTTAGGGATGTGCAAGGCAAAAAGGCAATAAGGCAGATTTTCAAGTGATAAATCACACTGACAGTTATCTTTAAAAGGATGTAGCAGACAGAATTCCCAAGTTAAGAAAGGGCCATACAAGCACAGAAGTCTTAAGATTAGTGATAATTTGCAAATACCAGTAAATCTTAAAACCATACATTAATTGTGGAACACGCATCTCTTCTTTATCTGCAATCAAAGGACATGAGCGATTACATAGTGTTGCTTCTCTTTACTTGTGTTGAATTAATAACAATATTTACTTGCAAATAACTTTAAAATGTATAGATGGTCATAAAACCACAAGTAGTTTTATCAGAAAATTTTAGAGGTTACGTGTACTTTGAAACCATATCACTTACCCATATAGACCCATATATAAACACACTGGGCTTCTTAGGGCTGATTCATACTCTATTTGACAAAAAGGATGGGTAGAGAGAAAAGTTTAAATTTTTAACAATGAAGTTGAAATATACAGTTAACATGAACCACATTAATATATGTTTGGTATATAATTTTGAACTCATAGTTTGTATTTTAATAAAGTCTTAAAAATCTTGAATGTGTAGTTAAAATTCAGTCAAACTTTTTGTTGTTTTAGTCTTGTTTGCTCATTAATATTTTAATCAGTTTTATAAATTAACATACATAAAGTGATAAAAATACTAATATTGCTATTAAATATTTTGGGAATTAAAAGTTTTCTCTACCATCCAAAGGTTCTTTGGGCAAGTCTAAGAATTAAGCCAACACAAGACAGATTAGCAGGAGAAAATTAAATATTATTTCACTTATCCCGGAACCCCACATTGATGAGGGATTCAAAGACAGAAAGGTAATAAAATGAAGTATATCTTCTATTCTGAGTTAAGAAATAGGGTAGGGCCCTGGGGCTTCAAAGGGGAGGAAGATAATTCACAGAGCAATAAGAAGAACATATGTTTGGTAATTAGATGTGTGCCCTACCATACAGATGGGTCACTTAGATAAAAATTATCTTTGGTAATAACTCTTATTCTAGGAAGATTCCCAATTTATATTCTTCTAGGCAGTCAAAGGGGGAGCAAATGTTTCTTTTGAACCCACAAGGTCTCCATTACCTCCAGGTCAAAGTAGTAAACATGCAAAAGAGAAAAAGGGCACATTTTGGGGAGACTATTTTAAAAGTTTTATTTATTTATTTTGAGAGAGGGAGAGAGGGGGCACACAATTGAGGGATGGGCAGAGATAGAGGGAGAGAGAGAGAATCCCAAGCAGGCTCCGTGCTCTCAGCATAGAGCCCAAAGTGGGGCTCAATCTCATGACCCTGAGATTAGGACCAAAGCTGAAATCAAGAGTCAGATGCTTAACCATCTGAGCCACCAGGAAACCCTGGTGGCACTTCTTTTGAATGTTTCACATGTAAATATGCACACATGTAATATACACAAACAAGCTTTTTGATAATATTCAATATGCTGATAATTAGTACCTGTCATGTTAGCGAGGGTATGACTAAAGGGACAAAACAAGATTTTCTCCATTGAATGCATGTGAAAATTGTCTATTCTTTCTAGCTGCAACTTATTTTTTTTTGAAACATATCAAAACAAAAAACAAAACCTACCTTCAACAGATAAAATAACTTCCAAATATGAATGAGATGTTAATTAATGTTGCACCAAATAAATTTCCCAGTGACCTAAGCCATGCAATGTAAAACATACTGCGGCAGCCAGGAACATGTGCTTTGCAGATCTTACTATGGAAACCTAATTGGCTGATGACCTTAGCTCTTGCACTCTGAAATACATCATCACATTTAAGCTGATTCTTCAGTTCCCACAGGCTGTTCCCATCCAATCACTAAGCACAGCAGGAATAATAAGGCAGCTCTGTTCCTCCCAGGCATGGGGCTCTTCTGATGGTGACTGTGACTCAAGGACTTCCTATTGGCCTGTCCACATTTTTATCCAACTGCACTGTGGCTTAAGATCTTCCATCCAAAGTCACTTTCTTCTCTTTCTTCTTCACAAATATCAGACCCATGTGGTACTCTGCCAGGTCCCTTAGCCTTCCTACCTCATTCCATTTTCTATCATAGGCATTTTCTCAGTAAATCACTTGCATATCTAATTTTATCTTAGCCTTTGCTTCACCAAGGGCCCCAGCCAACACCCAAACATTTTCATATATTTGGAACTTCACAAGAGGAAAATTACTTAGAAGTCTTTTTATAGATTTTAAACTTAATACTTAAAACCCATCCTTTTAGAAAATTTGTAAGCATTATCATGGTGACCAGATGCTAATACAGCTCTAGGTAGCCCCCCATTTTTATTTTGCTTTCTTTAAAGAGTTATTGTTCTCTTTTTTTTTTAATTTTTTTTCAACGTTTTTTTATTTATTTTTGGGACAGAGAGAGACATAGCATGAACGGGGGAGGGGCAGAGAGAGAGGGAGACACAGAATCGGAAACAGGCTGCAGGCTCCGAGCCATCAGCCCAGAGCCTGACGAGGGGCTCGAACTCACGGACCGCGAGATCGTGACCTGGCTGAAGTCGGACGCTTAACCGACTGCGCCACCCAGGCGCCCCTATTGTTCTCTTAAAATAAGTATTGGCAGTTCTGCCAATGGAAAAAGATATGCTAGGGAAGCAGACAATCAATGTGGAATAAACAAAAGCTGAAATCTTTACAAGACTGAGAATAGGAAGATTGGCTTAAGTGTCATCTTGACCATTGAATACACAAATATAGAAGAGATATATATAAAGAGGAAGCTAGGAAGGTGCCACATACACGAAGAAAGAGTGGCATAGGAAGGAGATATTTTAGAGTATTCAAAAGTGGAAAATTAAAATTAAGTTTTAGAACTCAAGGAAAGTTGATTAGATCACATTTGGAGAACCATGTTAAAACTTCAATTGGTACTTCTGTAAAATGAGGATCTTTACATGATCTCTAATTTCTTAATATAAAGTCTAGCTCAAAAGTTCTGTGACTCCATTAATTTATTAAATATTTACACAATTTCTGTTGTACATATATTTTCTGCTAGTACTAAACTATAGATATCTTACAAGGAAAAAATACAAGTTAACCAACACTTGCAATATAGTGAAATAAATATTATGAAAGGGTATGCCTAGGATGTGATGAGAGAAAAGAATCATGAAAAACGTCAGACGTAAAAAATGAGTGGATAGAGCTTAGATGAGTTCAGTGCCTAAATGGGCTGGAGAGGGGGGATATACATCTAGACAAAATTTGTTTAAAAATACTAGAGCACCAGATGATGTAGTCTATTCAGAGACATTAGGGGATACATGCCTTGAGCAAAGTGGGTGAATCAGGGGAGAGAGACAGGCTGGGTCTCAAAGCTCCTAGGAAACTAGGGATTTCAACTTGAAAGCCGTTGAGAGCTTGCAAGAATATATTTTTTTATTTTATTACGTTTTTAAAATTTTCATTGCTGTATAGTTAACATACAGTGATTCAACACTTCCATACAACACCTGGTGCTCATTACAAGTACACTCCTTCATCCCTATCATATATTTCACCCATCCCCCCATACGTTTCCCCCCTGGTAACCATCAGGCTGTTTTCTATTTTTAAGAGTCTGTTTCTTGATTTGCCACTCTCTCTTTTTTCCCCTTTGCTCATTTGTTTTGTTTCTTAAATACCACATGTAAGTGAAATCATATGGTATTTGTCTTTCTCTGGCTGACTTATTTTACTCAGCATTATACTCTGTAGCTCTTGCCATTGTGAATGGCAAGATTTCATTCTTTCTTATGACTGAATAATATTCCATTTACCAACCTCCTCTATATCTATCTATCCATCTATTTTTATTTTTTAAGTTTATTTATTTAGTTTGAGGGAGACAGAGACAGCATAAGTGGGGAAAGGGCAGAGACAGAAACAGAGAGAGAGAGAGAGAGAGAGAGAGAGAGAGAGAGAGAGAGAGAGAGAGAGATCCCAAGTCCCAAGCAGGGATATAGAGAAAATATGCAGGGCTCAAACTCACGAAACCATGAGATCATGACCTGAGCCAAAACCAAGAGTTGGCTTAATCCACTGAGCCACCCAGGCACCCCTATCTATTCATTTACTGATGGACACTTGGGTTGCTTCCATAATTTGGCTATTATAAATAATGCTGCAATAAACATAGTGGTGCATATATCCTTTCAAATTAGTGTTTTTGAATTTTTTTGGATAAATACCCAACAGTGTGATGACTAGATAACAGGGTAATTCTATTTTTAACTTTTTGAGGGAACTCCATACTGTTTCCCACAGTGATTATACCAGTTTGCCTTCCCACCAACAGTGCACAACTGTTCCCATTTCTCTACATCCTTGCCAACATTTGTTTCTTGTGTTGTTGATTGTAGCCATTCCAATAGGTGTGAGGTGATATTTTTGTGGTTTTGATTTGCATTTGCCTGATGATGATGATGATGTGCATCTTTTCATGTGTCTTTTGGCCATCTGGATGTCTTCTTTGAAGAAATGTCTGTTCATGTCTTCTGCCCATTTTTAATTGGATTATTTCTTTTTTAGGTGAGTTGTATAAGTTCTTTATATATTTTGGATACTAACCCTTTATCAGCTATGTCATTTGCAAATAGCTTCTCCCATCCAGTAAGTTGTCTTTTAGTTTTGTTGATTACCTCCTTCGCTGTGCAGAGGCTTTTTATTTTGATGTGGTCTTAATAGTTTATTTTTGTTTTTATTTCCCTTGCCTCAGAAGACATATCTAGACAAATATTGCTACAGCTGATATCAGAGAAATTGAATTACTGCCTGTGCTCTCCTCTGGGATTTTTATGATTTCACTCCTCACATTCAGGTCCTTAATCCATTTTGAGTTTATGCTTGTGTATGCTGTAAGAAAGTGATCCAGTTTCATTCTTTGCATGTTGCTGTACAGTTTCTCCAACAGCTTTTTTTTTTCTTCTACAAGATTATTTTGGCTGTTCAGGGTCTTTTATGGTTCCATACAAATTTTAGGATTATTTATTCTACTTCTGTTGGTATTTTCATAGGGATTGCATTAAATCTGTAGCTTGCTTTGGAGAGTATGAAAATTTTAACAATATTACTTCTTCCAGTCCCTGAGCATGGAATATTTTTCCATTTGTTTATGTAATCTTCAATTTCTTTCATCAATGCTTTATAGTTTTCACCTTCTTGGCTAAGTTTATTCCTAGGTATTTTATTATTTTTGGTTTAATTGTAAATGGGATTGCTTTCTTATCTGCTGCTTCATTAATAGTGTAGAGAAATGAAATCAATTTCTGTACATTGATTTTGTCTTCTGCAACCATACTGAATTCATTTATTAGTTCTGGATCTTACCGATTCGAATTTTTTTTTTTATTTTTTTTTTATTCTTTTCTCTTGTCTGATAGCTGTGGCTAGGACTTCCAGTACTATGTTGAATAAAAGTAGTCAGATCTTCTGGGGAACGTTTTCAGTTTTTCACCATTGAGCATGAAGTTATCTGTGGGTTTTTCATATAGAGCTTTTATTATGTTGAGGCATGTTCCTTCTAAATCTACTTTTTTGAAGCTTTCAATCCTGAATTCATGTTGAACTTTGTCAAGTGCTTTTTCTACATCTATTGAAATGATCAAAAGTTTTTTATCCTTTCTCTTATTGATGTGATGTATCATGTTGATTGATTTGCAAATATTGAGCCACCCTTGCAACACAGGAATAAATCCCACTTGATCCTGGTGAATGATTTTTTTAATGTATTGTTGGATTCAGTTAGCTAGTAATTTTTTTTTACTTTTTTTAATTTTAATTTTTAATTTTTATTTTCTTTAGAGAGTGAGAGCACGACTTGGGGAGTGGGGCAGAGGGAAAAAGAGAGAGAATCATAAGTAGGTTCCACATTCAGAATAGAGCCTGACACAGGGTAATGATATGAGCCAAAAATCAAGAGTCGGGCACTCAACTGACTGAGCCACCCAGGTGCCCCTAGTTAACTAGTATTTTTTTTGAGGAATTTTGCATCTATATTCATCAGAGATGTTGGCCTGTAGTTCTCTCTCTGTGTCTCTGTCTCTGTCTCTCTTTTTGTGATCTCTTTATCTGGTTTTAGCATCAAGGTAATGCTAGCCTCTTAGGATTAATTTGGAAATTTTCCTTTCTTTTCTATTTTTTGGACTAGTTTGAGAAGAAAAGGTATTAAATCTTCTTTACATGTGGTGCAGTTCACCAAGGAAACCATCTAGTCCTGGACTTTTGTTTATTGGGAGTTTTTGTTTTTGTATATATATATTTTTTTAATTTTGTTTTTGTTTTTGTTTTGATTACTGACTAAATTTCATTGCTGATAATTGGTTTGTTCAAATTTTCTATTTCTTCCTGATTAGATTTTGGGAAGTTATATGTTTTTAAAAATTAATCCATTTCTTAAGGTTGTCCAATGTGTTGACATATAATTTTTTCATAATATTCTCTTACTACCTTGCATTTCTGTGGTGTCAGCTGTTATTTCTCCTTTATCATTTCTGATTTTGTTTATTTGAGTCCTCTTTCTCTCTCTGTCTCTCTGGCTTTTTTTTTTTTTTTTTTTAATGAATCTGGCTAAAGGTTTATCTATTATGTTGAACTTTTCAAAGAACCAGATCCTTGTTCTTGATCTGTCCTATTTGTTTGTTTGTTTGTGTTTTTTTTTGTTTTATTTATTTATTTTTTTCACCTCTAATCTTTATTATTTCCTTCCTTCTACTGGTTTTGAGTTTTGGAGTAAGGTCTTTAGATGTAAGATCAGAGTGTTTATTTGAAATTTTCTTTCTTCTTGCAGTTGGCCTGTATTGCTATAAACTTCCTTCTTAGAACAGATTCTGATGGATCCTAAAGATTTGGAACTTTGTGTTTTCATTTTTATTTGTCTCCATGTATTTTTTAATTTCCTCTTTGATTTCTTGGTTGGTCCATTAATCGTTTAGTAACATGTTATTTGACCTGCATGTATTTGAATTCTTTCCAGATTTCTTTCTTGTGTTAATTTTTAGTTTCATAGCATTGTGGTCACAAAAGATGTGTGGACTGACTTTGATCTTTTTTGAATTTGTTGAGACTTGTTTTATATGAATAAATAAATATCTGAATATATCTGTTAAATCCATTTGGCCCAATGTGTCATTCAAAGCCACTGTTTCCTTCTTGATTTTCTATTTGGATGATCTCTCCATTGATATAAGTAGGGTGTTGGTCTCATACTATTATTGTATTAGTATCAATTACACCTTTTATATTGTGATTAAATGTTTCATGTATCTAAGTGCTTGTATGTTGGGTGCATAAATTATTTACAGTTGTTATATTTTCTTGCTGGATTGTCCCCTCAATGACTTTATAGTATCTTTCTTTCTCTCTTGTTACAGTCTTTGTTTTAAAGTCTATTTTATGATATAAGTATTGCTACTCCAACTTTTTTTTTTTGACGTCTATTTACCTGTTAATGCTTTTCTATCCCTTCATTTTCAATCTGCCTGTGTCTTTAGGTCTAAAATGAGTGTTTTGTAGGCAGCATATAGATAGGTCTTGTTTGTTTATCCATCCTGTCACCCTATGTCTTTCGATTAGAGTGTTTATTCTGTTTATTTTCAAAGTAATTATTGATAGGTACATATTTATTGTCAATTTGTTAGTGGTTTTATGATTGCTTTGTAGTTTTTCTCTGTTCCTTTCTTTTCTTGCTCTTTTCTCTCATGATTAGTTGGTTTTCTTTAGTGATATATTTGGATTCCTTTTTCTTTAGTCTTTGTGTATCTATTACTGGTTTTTGATTTGTGGTTACCATCATCTGTATATAGTAGTCTATATTAAGTTGATGGTCACATAAGTTTGAACCCATTTTTTACTTCTCTGCTCCCTGTGTTTTAGGTATATCATGTCATACTTTATATCCTTTTATTTTGTGAACCCCTTGATTGATTTTTACAAATGTATTTATTTTCATTGCTTTTGTGCTTCCTACTTTCCTTACCGTTGCCTATGATCTTTCCACTCAGAGTCTCCTGTAGCATTCTTATGAAGTTGGTTTAATAGTCATGAATTTCTGGGGTGCCTGGCTGGTTCAGTTGGTGAGCATCCGACTTTGGTTCAGGTCATGATATATAATGGTTCATGAGTTGGAGCCTGGTATCGGGCTCACTGCTGTCAGCGCAGAACCTGCTTCGGATACTCTGTCCCCCTCTCTCTCTGCCCCTCCTCTGCTCATGCTCTCTCTCTGTCAAAAATAAGTAAACATTAAAAAAAAGTAGTCATGAATTCCTTTAAATTTGTTTCTCTGAGAAACCATCTCTCCTATTCTGAATGATAGCCTTGATGGATAGAATATTTTTGGTTGAAGATTTTTTTCCTTTCAGCATTTGAATATATTATGCCACTATCTTCTGGCCTGCAAAGTTTCTGCTAAAAATTCCTCTGGTAACTTTATGGGGTTTCCCTTGTATGTAATTGATTTATTTTCTATTACTGTTTTAAAAAATTCTCTGTCACTACTTTTTGCTATTTTAATTGCTATGTCTTGTTGTGGTCCTCCTTCGATTGATTTTGTTGGGGGATCTCTGTGCCTTCTGGGTCTGGATTTCTGTTTCCTTCCCCAGACTCGGGACGTTTTCAGCTATTATTTCTTCAATTACATTTTCCACCCTCTTTTCTTTCCTCTTCTCCTTCTGGGAATCCTATAATGCAAATGATATTACGTTTGATGGTGTCCCTGACTTCCCTAAGTCTATTCTTGTTTCAGATAATTTTTTTTATCTCACCTGCTTAGCTTGATTACATTCCCTTACTCTTTCCTCTAGGGTGCTGATTCTTTCTTTTGCTGCATTTAGCCTGCTATATTCCATCTAGTATCCTTTTTTTTTTTTAACATTTATTTACTTATGAGAGATGGAGAGAGACAGAGTATGAGCAGGGGAGGAGCAAAGAGAGAGGGAGGCACAGAATCTGAAGCAGGCTCTGGCTCTGAGCTTTCAGCACAGATCTTGATGTGGGGCTCCAACTCACGAACCGCGAGATCATGACCTGAGCAGAAGTCGGATGCTTAACTGACTGAGCCACTCAGGCACCCGCACCTAGTATATTTTTAATTTCAATTATTGTGTCTTTCATCTTCAATTAGTTCTTTTCCATCTCTTTGTTAATGGTCTCGCTGATGTCTTTCACTCTTTTCTCATGTCCAAGGAGTATATTTATGATCATTATTTTAAATTCCCTATTAGACATATTACTTATCTCAGTTTCACTTAGGTCTCTTGCTGTGATTTTGTCTTGTTCTTTCATTTAGGACATATTCCTGTGTCTTCATTTTATCTTTTTCTCTGGGTCTGTTTGTCTGTGTTAGAAAAGACCACCATGTCTCTTACACTTGTAAGTAAAATAGCCTAATGAAGAGGTGGTCTTGTTATGCCCTGCTATGCAGTGTCACCAGAACCTGACACTTTAGGGGTGTCTCCTATTGCGATATGTGTGCCTTGCTATTGTAGCTGGGTCACTTTCTTCTTCACCCCAGTCATCCACAATGGCTCTCTTTGCCTTCCGTGGCCAGTGTTTTTGCCCCTGTGGTGTTAGTGGGGTTGCTTTGGGCTTGAGTGGAGTCAGACCAGGTATTTGCCAGAGATGCAATAGCACCAAACTTCAGGGTGCTTTCCCTGTGTTGTTCCTGAGAAGCTTTAGTTGGTGGGCAGGTCCTGCAATCAGACTAGCTGTCTGCCTCCAGCCCACTGCTGGGGCCTCCATCTGATTCATATGTGTGGTTATCTTTCCCTCTCTCCAGGGTAGTAGTGACTTTGGAGCAGTGCTGGCCACTGTAGAGGAAGCTTGTATATTGCCAGGCTGTGGCACCACCTTGTTTGGGCTCTGGCCCAGAGTTTATTGGATAGAATGGATCTTCCAAAGTACAGTATGAGGGTGGGGTAGTGGGGTATCTGTACTAGCAAGCTTTTTCCACTCCTCGTCCCCTCTGTGAGGGGCCCTGAAATTCTGGGACTGTGGCAGACTATCAAGATGTGTGGATTGGTGGATGCACAGCAGTGGGTGTGGTGGAGAGGATGGTAGTGCTAGCAAGTTAGGTAGGGCGTCCTGAAAGTGGCTAGGGGGCTGAGGAGGGAAATGGCGCCTGCCAGTTCCTTTGTTCTTGGAGGAGTTCCCCAGTCATTTCTGTCCTTATGGGATATGCTCTGAGATTAGTAAATAGTTCTCTCCCTCCCATATGCCTCAGGTGCCTTTCAAACTGCTGCTTCTATGCTATATCTCACTGGGCTTTTTATTGTGCTACCTATTTAAGGGCAGGAACTCAGTTCCCTCTCATGCTCCCAGCTCTCCTAGAGCAAAGCCAACTGATTTTTTTTTTTAATTCCAGGTTTTAAGTCCCACTGGTTGTAAGAACTCGTGCAATTTGACCCTTCTGTTTATCAAAGCCAGATGTTGTGGGCTTCATCTTCCCCATCTGGTCTCCCAGTTTGGGCATTTGTTTTTCTCCCCTTTCCTTGCCCACAGGGCCCCACCTTTCCACTGACAGTCCCTTGAGCCTACTTAGTTCCTGACTGTATGTCTACCCTTTCTACTCCCTCGGATGTGGCCTTTTTTCTACATTTAGTTGTGGAGTTTATTCTTCCAGTTTTCCGGTCATTTTCTGGTTTACTTACACTGATGGGAGTGTTATCTAATTGTATCCATGGGACCAGGTGAGCCTAGGGTTTTCATCCTCTGCCATCTTCCCCAGAAATCCCCCAAGCCTTAGAAGAATTTTACTGAAGTAATTTACATAGTCAATTTTGACCTTTAGAAAGAATACTTTGAATGAGTAAATCAGAAGTATGTGAAAATAAGGCAGGAAAATCTATTAGAGGTTACATAAAATAAATTAGCACATAATAGGATTGAGTATATTTTGGTTGAAGAAGTAGAAAATTAATTGCAAAAAGGCTTAGGGCTTTAGAGTTCCAAAAGTTGAATACAATTTTTAAAATGTCAGATATCCCTAAGAAAGAGTGACCTTTAGTGAATAAAAGAGGAAGTCTCATGGATTCTTACCTTGCATTAGCCATAATTCCAGCAGATAATTCCATTTCCCTTCCTTAGGAAGGGAACCATTATTCATGGTTGTTGGCAACAATTCATTCTTACCCTAATTTGAAAGCATGTCTAGGAAGTTGATATGGTTGAGGATTATTGCCAAACTTAGTAGAAGGTCATCAGTGAGGAATCATTTTTTAGAAAATTGAGCTTTTCAGAGTTGATCCTTTAGAAAATGAGGGCTTCCTTCCACTAACCCCACTCCAGATTGACTCTTGAAATATAAATATACCTCTCCTTCTGGCTAATTTGCTAATGTAGAGCCATCTGAAATTTCACTGGAATTTTTATCACCTAGCTATAAACTGGGGTTAGGATAATGGGGCAGATAAAGGTCAGGTGATATTTAAGTGGGGGTGAAAAACAAATAGTGGACAGAGGATACACTAAAAAGAGAGTCTATAAGTCAAGGTCAAATATATTCTCCTTAATTTTTCCCCTGGAAGTTGCCTATGTTTTGTTAAGTTGGCGAATGCCTTGATACCACAGTGTGCTTAAATCCCTCCAATGTTGTATTATAAATATCTCTGTGATTGTATTGTACTACGATTATTAGTTTACAAATCGATCACTCCTGCTGGACTATAAACTGCTAGAGAACAAGTACTGCATGTTTTTATGTATTCATCCTCAGCACCTTGCATTAGTACCTGGTATATATCAGATACACTTAGTAAATATGTGTTTTAAAAGTCCATAAATTGTTATTATTTAGGAAAAAAATTAGATACCTTGAAAATAGCCTGTTTTATAAATACTAATTTCTTGTCCTTTAGTTTTACTTGTCTTCTAGGAATTACTCTGCTAAACATTTAAACTTCACCAGCATCCCTTGCTTTTGGTAGCAATTTTAAGATCCCTGCTCATACCAGTGTTACTGCTTACAGCAGTGCAATGGGGTTAAAGCTGATCCCTCAGGCTTGCTTCCTAGCATCAGCAGGAGAAGATTTAATTAGCCACTTAACTTCCTCAGGTGTAGGGGACAGATCTCCCTCTTCTAATAATGAGGTCTGAGCTGCCAGCCAGCCTCAGTGGCTTCTCTCTTCAGGCTCAATCTCTCCCACACTGCTGGTGAGCTGACTTCCTGATGACCACTTAGTCCCTATTGGCACAAAAATTGCTCTGTCAAGAGTTTCCCTGGCTGTGTTTCAGGCAATATATTTCCCCTAATAACTTCAACTTGTTGTAACTCCAAAATCCATCTTCTATCACTGACTATCTGGTTTACTGGTGATGAATCTTCTCATCTTCCTCTTTTTACCCAGGTCTTCCCCTTTCTTTTCTGAAGGAGATTTTCATGCAAAGGGAGTTTTGGATTACATTTTAAGTGGCTTTAAAAAAAAAAAAAAACAACTCAAGAGTAATGATTTTGTTTTTGAAACTAATTTTAAGTAGTTTCTTTTTATTAATAAAATGAAAACAATATGGAAAAGTAAAGAGAAGAAGAAAGTGAAGAGAACACCCTGAGCCTCTTCAGGAGAGGAAAACTTTTCTACTCTCCCCTTTTATTTTATTTGGCTGATCTGAATAATTAAATTGACATATAACAGATTAACAGAAGAAAAACAAAGGAACCCCATGAAAACATGAGAAGCTTTCTGATAGGCAGACAGTTGAGGTTTATATGCCGTCTTGAGCCAAATAGAAGAGGTTAGGGGTCTAAGACTTCAAAGGAAGGAAGACAATTCACAAGAAGATAAAATGTTGCCAAATAAGTATTTGCCATGCCATGCAGAGAAGTCTTAAGTTACAAAAAAAAAAAAAAAAAAAAAAAAAAAGTATATTTGGAAATAGCTGTCTTCCTGGTACAAGATCCCTACCTAAATTCTTTTAGGCAATTAAGGGGTAGTAAAATGCTCTTATTAAGTCTGTTGAGGCTAAATTGTCTTCAGCTCAAAATAATCCATATGCCATAGTGACACATTTTGGGATAGCCTGCCCTGAATCCTGTCACTCCTCTGTCCGGATAGAACCATGTCCAGCATTTGACAGAGCTACCTCCATATATCTCCATATGCATGCAGATACAAAAATAGATGGCTCAAAAGATAAGCAAATATATAATAATAAGATCATTATATCTATGCTTCTAAGTAAAAACAAGTATTCCATTCTCATATATAGGAGATGCCTTATAAGACAGGTGGTCATGTTTTTTTTTTTAATTAAATGTATTTTGAATATTCAAATCAAATGATATCAATGGTTTTAGAATATTTTTTTTCAAACTTATCCTACTGGGTATCACTCAGATATTATGTGTACCTCTTACTGTCAGACTTCAATATTAATATAATTAGCCTAGAGAATTTGCTCAAATGGCCAGAGCAATGTCAGTACAAATTAAGAGTACTTTTATAATACTCTCATAGTACTAATATTACTTTACAAACTGATACTGAAACTGGAATGAGCATACAGGTTATCTAGAAACTTGTTAAAAGGCAGATGCTGACTTGTTAAGTTTGTGATGGTAGCTGACATTCTGCAGATTCAGAGGAGATGTTGATGTTGGTGGCTTTGAACTACACTGTAAGCAGCAAGGCTTAGAGTGCACAATGTGTCAGGTAGTATGGTAAGCTAATTCTTCAGGGTTATATTCATGATCTCATCGAATCATCATGACAACCAATAACTTGGTATTTTAATTATAAAACCAAAGCTGAAAGAGTGTAAAATATGTACCTAAAGTCACACTACTAGTTGGCTGCAGATAGATGCTTGAATCTAGCCTGTCTGCCTCTAAACAGATACATTTTTGACTTTATATAAAGTCTACTCGTATTTCATTCTGGAAAGCAAATTGATGAGAGTGATTAGGATTAGAATTTACAGTATCATTAAATTATGCATAAACTGAAAATGCCACAGTCCATAAAACTAGGGTAACCGTTTACCATAAAAGGGAAAAAAATCTGCAATTATATAGAAAGAGCAAATTAGTGGAATTTTGCACATATTATATGGATTAAGGGAGATTTTAAAAAAGGATATTTTTTTGCATGTTTATGTTACTACAGCAGAAATTATAACTAAGAAAAGCTGGAAAATACCCAACCTTAAGCTTAATCTCAGAGAACTTTTAACTGCAAACCAATATATATAACTAATATATATTTTACTGCTATATATATATATATACACATATATATATACATATACATATGTATACATATACATATATATACATATACACGTATATACATATGTATATGTATATATATATGTGTATATATATATGTATATATATATATAAATAAACTGCAATATATAAACTGCAAGTATCAAATATTTACCCTATGAGTAATTTCCATTTATAATTTTTACTCTTTGAATTCTAAAATAACTATTACTTACCCAAATAATTGCTCTTATTTAAACACTTGAATTTCACACTGAAGAACTTTTAAGTATTTCTGAAAAAAAACAACTTTAGAGATTAAATTTGTTGTAATTATCTGCAGTATAGATAAAGTTGACAAATTCCTTGAGAAACATGATTATCAAAATTGGCACAAGAAAAAATAGGATATCCAAATAGTTCTATATCTATGAAAGAAATTGAATTTGTTATCAGAACATTTCCATAAAGAAAACTTTAGGCTAAGATGGTTTCCCTGATGAATTCTATTTTTAAAAATTAGGAAATTATGATATAATCACACAAACGTCAAAACACATTTAACAAATGAGAAAAAGAAATGAGACACAATAGTACATATTGTGTAATTCCGCTTACATGAAGTTGAAAACTCTAGCTAAACTATCAAAGGTGATAAAATCAGAGCAACAGTGGTCTATAAGGGTCTTGGAGTGAGTATGAAGGAGATGTGAGGGAACTTTCTGTAGTGAAATAAATGATTGGGATGGATGTTAAAAGTATATACCAGTTCCAGAACTCAAAAAATTCTACATTTCTGAAACATAATTTCTTTAACGTGAATAGAAAAAAAAAATCCCTTGGTTCTGAAACCAGTCCATATGCATAGTTAATTAATAAAGTGGAATCCTGTTTGGGAAAAATTGTTATCATGGAGTTTATTCAGTGAAATAATATTAAAATAGGAGCTAAAAGTGCTTTGAATTATGAAATTGTGATTGGCGTTAAGTATCTAGTTTTCTAAAATGATTGCTTAAAAGCATAATGCAGTTTTGGATATAAAAATCACGTTACATTTAGTTAATAGTTGTGCCATTTTGTAATAGCAACTCACATTGTACTTTTAATTGTCCTGTGGCTTTTCTCTGTCTTCTGTCTCAACCAAGTGTTAATTCTTCCAGAAAGGAAAGAAATATCTCAATACTGCTGATTATCACATGCTTACTGAACCTTTAAAAATTAAAACTAGATGTCACAGAAGTTAAATTTCTACTTTCTATAATGTAATTTTTATGAAAAACCCAGTCCAATTATCAGTGGTTGGTGTATTTTTTTTATGGCAATTTTTCAAATATGTTCGCTACTGCCATTCACTCCATCAAAGATTTCTTGAGTGTCTACTGTGTTCCAGGAAAGGCTCAGTGGTTTCAAACTAAAAACGAGGCACATGCTTCAAGGCGCAATACTCTTTTACTTAGAACATATACCAGTCATTAGACATGTGCTTCTGTGGACTAAAGTAATTGTGGTAATATAAAATATATGACACTGAAAAACACAGCATAAAATAATGTAATATTTTTATTGTGTACTATGAAGTGTACACATTAATGAACCACGTATTCAAGTGAAACTGCAATAAAGTTTAGAATTGATTATAGATTCTGTACTTTCATGGGTTATTCATTGTTTTTATAACATCTCCAGTAACACATCAATAAACTGCAAAGATTTGTTTTAAGTTTCTCCAATAACATCCTTGAAAGTCATATTTTGTTTATACAACCAAATAAGTCATAAAATCATTTAAATTAGTATATGAACTATTTATATGTAAGTATGGTTTGTATATGTTTTTGATGTTCAGTAATAAATATAGCATATTTAATATCAATAAACAGAAATGTTTAAAAATATAGATGCAAATAACAGGAAGAGTGATTTGCTCAAAATACATATTCTACAACAATGAAAATACAAATTGTGCAAACATTATCCCTTTTATTTTAGATTATGTTAGGTAAAAGTAGATTTATGTTTGGTTGGTCATCATCTAAACTTTGAAATAAATGTTGGTAAAACAAATCAAAAGAAAGGTAACATTAGAAGCAACATTTTATCCTTAGGCTACCTCAAAGCTATAAAAATATAAAAGAAAAATTGCGGTAATACTCCTTCCATTACCACAGGAACCTTTCTTGTTTTATATCTCTTTTAAATAGTATGTATTTAATAGAATTATTATATTCTTTCATTTAATTTATACTGACAGCTGTTAAGGGAATTGTTATAAAACACTCTATGATCAGAAAGTTAAAATCTGGTTTAAGAATGAAAGCGGTTATGATAGTATTACTTCAATATTATTTGCCCACCAAATTAAGATTAATGTTGCATTCGTGAAATATTTTTTTGCACTTCTATATCTCCCCTGTCCCCACAGAAACACACACTGGTAAAAGTGAAATAGATACAATCATTAAGAAGAAGCTTGTCTCAACAAAAATACAAACTCTTACTATTGATGTATGGTAGCATTTAAAATTATATAAGAGGTCATTTAGTGATAACACAAGATACAAAATATTGAGCTTTTTTTAAATAGATGAGAAGTTAGTTCATCAGTATTTGCCACCCCATGGATATATTCACAAATATTTGTTTTTAAAAATGGACTTTTATGTCTACTTTAGTATGACATCATTTGGAAAAAAAAGATATTCTGATATTTTCCATGGAAATACAGCATTTAGTTTTTTGTTTTTGTTTTATTTTATTTTAGTATTTGGAAAATAAATCCTATGTGTATGACATTTTTCAAAGGGCATATAGATTAAAGGAAGGAAGAGTCTGCTGGGAAAGCATCAGGGAAAATAGCTGTGCATTTTACAATAAATGAAAATTGTAGCCCGTTGTGTATTTTTGTTCCCTTGAATCATATAAAATTTTTCCTTCTCCCAAAGGATTGTTTACTTTATTGTTTTTCTTCTTACAACTGATCCAATCATACATTTTTTACACATGTTAACAATTATAATTCAGTGGCACTAGAGTTCTTGTAGGTCCAAGCGCAATTTGTTTCCTACGGCACTCAGGAGACAGGCTAAGCTGTGCTAGCATATTGCATTTATGATGGTATTGAGTTTATGTGGCCTTCTGTGGCATACCTTGGTCTCAAATTCAGATATTTAGGAGAAGGCATTTGGGATATGTTGCTACTCTTAACACTATTATAGAGTATAAAGTTTAATAAAAAATCAAAATTTAGAATAAAAGTTATGTGATATGTTGTTACAGGGGAGGAAGAAATTACTAATACAATGCTGCTGGTATTTATGTAATGATAAGGGTAATGAATGCTTTGCCAATACTTTGAACTGACAATATTTAATATCAGCACTGCAAACAAATAATTACATTTGGTGATAGTCCCCACATGTTCAACACTATTCCAATGGATTCTAGATACACTTTGTATTATTTTATAGTCCTTAGTGATACACATTTAAACTGTCTCTGAATTTCTTTTGGAGACAGAAAATTACCAAATCCTTATCTCCAATTTAGCTGAAACATAATTATGGTTACACTGTGTTACTAAAGCATGATGAGAATTATCTCAAGCTTTCTCTCCCTCTTCAGTGAACTTTAAATGGATAGTGTGTCCTCAAAGTTTACTTTTGTGTCTTTGCTAATACCATTGGTAAGTTTTAATTCAGCTATTAGTTCCCAGTGATGTAAAAAATAATAATTGCTTTTTATGGGGCACCTGGGTGGCTCAGTCAGTTAAGCATCTGACTCTTGGTTTCAGCTCAGGTCATGATCTCATAGTTTCATGGGTTTGAGCCCTGCATTGGGCTCTGTACTGACAGTGCGAAGCCTGCTTGGGATGCTCTGTCTCCCTCTCTCTCTGTTCCTCCCCCACTTGCACTGTCTCTTTCTAAAAAATAACAATAATAAAAAAATAGTAAAAATAATTGTTATTTCTAAAAAGAACATTAAACAAGGTTTAATATTATTTTTATTTTCTTCGTTTTTACCAACAATTTGATATCTAGTTAAAGTGAATTTTACTATCAATGCATAATTTTCTTTCTTGAATAGAAAAGGTAACTTTTAAAAAATAAATTTAGAATTAAAATTTTATCTGATACTGAGTATACTGCTTTAAGGAAAGAAATGTTAAATATATATTTATTGTTGATTAGCAATAATCTGTGTATCCATAAACTTAGATAAAGTGACTCTATCCAAAGAGACTTTTTGGTGGATTTCTGTTTGGGGAATTTTTATGGTACATATCCAGCTAGTGTAAAACACAACTTTACGGAGGTAGATATACAAAACAGAACTTTGAGATTTGCTCTGACAATAGAAAATTTTATCACTAACGAAGAGGAAATAGTATTAAAACTTACTTGCTAGATTTTCCAGCTCTATCTCGATAACCAACACAGCAAATCCATAAATAAGTAGAATGCCTGCAATAATCACTGCAGTTTGGGGTGCTATTGTTAAAAAAGTAATAAATAAATGATTTTAAAAATGAAATAGCACTTAATAACTATACTATTTATCTCAGGAATCAATATGCACTGTCAGACAAGTTCAAGCAACGTATGGGTCCACAGTATAGGACGTTTCAATTGCTATGATCTTGCAATTCTAGAATATGTTCACTGAAAACATAAGTGATCTCGCAATTTAACTGTAAAATAAATACATAATATAAGTATTTTATGATATATTCATTGCCTACCTTTCCGGTTTAATTTGTGAGCCCTTTTCCTCTTGTAGTTTATTCTTCAACCAAAACAAATTAACTTCACGTCCTTTAATGTGTCATACTGTTTCATACCTCTTTGCCTTTGCACATCCTATCCTTTCTGACTATAAAATCCTTAAACACCCTTGTCAAGCTGGTGGATTTAACTCATCCTTTAGACATAACTCACAGTTTCTGACTGCATCCAGATAGATCGGATTACTGTCTCTTTTCTGCTACCACTTCCTTTTATACATACCAGTATTTCAGCCTTTGCAGAAATAGATAAAGAGATTACTTTTGTTTGAATTTGTTTTTTTCTTCTAACCTTGAACTGTTTGTGGACAGGAACAGACTACTATTATGCTTTAAATCTAACATGTATAACACTGGGTCTGACTTTATAGATGCTCAATAAATGCAGAGTGTATAATTTCATTATAAAACAAATGCTAAGCACTAAAATATAGTTTTATTTGGTTCCAAATTGTGTATTGCTGGGCATATTCACAGAAAGAAAAGTGAAGATAATGACATTAACCATAAGATTATACAGGAGGTGAGTTTCATGTTATTTTTTGAATATACCAAGAATTTGAATAAGCTTAAAGGAGAACATAGAGTATTCAAGGCAAAGGGAACAAGATGATAATGGATATGAGTATGAATACTGTATTACACATTTCATCTGTTACCATGTTTTTGGAAGCAAAAAAAGAGAAAACCCAACTCTTAATGGTGCACAAATAAAGGGGATATAGTATCTCACGTAACAATCACCTCCTTAGCAATCACGATGTGGAGTGGACAGAAGCTGTGCAAACAATGATTTAGTTACGGCATCAAGTTCCAGTGTGAAGTCTGTTTTATCTTCTGCCCTTAAGATGTGAACTTGGTCCTCAGGTTGGCTCTTTTGAAAATAATTTGGTTTCTGCCACAGTTCAAAACATCACATCCAGATACAACTCTATCCAGCAGGAAAGGGGTGGATACTTCCATTTACCTTTTCTTCAGTGTGAAGAAATATTTCGTTACATTTTCTACAGTAGAATCCCCTTAATTGATCAGACTAAGTCACAGCCTTCACTGGAATTGGAAATATGATTAACATAACTAATATTTGTGATTTGTCCCTTTTCATTCTGGAAGGGGGCAGGAACCTGCTAGGAGGGAAAAAGGAGATCACGGTTATTGAATAAGCAACAGCAGTTTCTGAAACATTATGTTTTGAGAAAAATAGGAAATAGGTTTGTATAAATGTACTAAGAACATTTTAGGGGGGAATGTCGACCTGATGCAACAGGAAATAAGAAGCCATTGAAAGTTTTAGATGGTGTGCATAACTTTTAGTGAGACAGAAGATGTTCTTTGGAAACAGCTGCATTAGCTCCATTTAAGACCTGCTACCAATTTTGCTCACCTATTGAAAAATAATGTTTCATTTTCAGAAGAATATATGTACTATTGTCATGAAATTATGGGGTATGTGGTGAAAATGGAAATTTTCACTTTCCAAATGCAAATGTAATTCCCTGAAATTGAAATATAAATGCATATAATAGTTTGTAAATATTTGCAAAAAAATTGCATTTTGCTTTTTCAATTACTCTAACATAGGTTCTTCTTCATTTCTCAATAAAATGGAAAAGCTGGCTTGCCAAAGAAGTAAACCCCTTGTTGCTGTCTCTATAATATGTTTAGTGCTTTTCATTGAGTGAACTCTTTGGAATTAACTGTGAAGCTACAACCTCATTAATTTAACAAATAGATATCCTTACTTCAGTAAACGTAAAGCATAGGCAGGCATATCGAAAACATTCCTCAGGTTTCATTTGTTCAAACAGACAACTATAATGATGCTTTCTACATTTGCCCAGGAAATTTGGTCTAGTCCATTTTTGTTTTTTCAAGTAATCTGTAACTTAAGAAAAAAAAAATGATCACAGATGCATTTCTCAGAGGTTTCAGTCATCAAACCTAAACAATGATCTCAAGATGATATCATACCTATTTAATGATCTTTCGAACATCAACAAATTGAAATTCACCACTGTTAGGTACTGCATTGATGTTCTTAGTCTATTTCCACTTGCTTTCAAATTATTACATTTTAATAAATCAAGTTTCTTCAAATATTTATACCTCTCTCCTATCTTAACAAAGTCAATAAATACAAAAGTGTTTTAATGCATAGGACTTTGTCTTAAAGTAAATACACTGAGACATTATTAGGTTAGCAAGCAGGTGGTATCTTACCAATTATTAAGAAGAAATTTTTGAAAATGAAGACCTTTAACTAATAGTTGTTACCTTTCAGAGTCAATGTCCCCATTCATAGCCACTGTTTATAATATTCACTTTATTATCCTGAAATGAAATTTATATAGAATATGACCTACTTACCAACACAAATTTTAAAACTGAATGTAACTAACAAACAGAAACATATAGAAGAAATTTAAAAAATGCATGTGTAAACTAACATTCATTTCAATATGTATATGTTCAGCAAACTTGTGTGAGATGTTATAATAGAGAATGTGGATGTCTCTTCTTATGTAATTATGACAGGTGCTACAGTTGCCAATGCCAGTGGTGTCTAATCATTGTTACCTCTAGTATCCCCAAACACAAATATTCAAAATGTGCCCTCAGAGAGAACCACTGCCCTAGATTGAAACTCTTTTGTTTTTAGTCCAAGGGATGATGTAATCAGGGAATGAATAAATATAGCAAGGGAAAAACCTTTAACTTATATTGCCAATTCTTTGGCCTATGAATTTAGGGTTATGGTCTTTTCTATTTACAAAGGAAAACACACACACACACACACACACACACACACACACACACACCCCTCTGAGTGTTTTTTCAAAGGGACAGAATAAGAGATATATTTAAAATACACTTTATAAACATAAGATGTGGAAATTATTATCTTACATAGATATAAGGTAGATATTTTGCCTACATTAAAAATAATATTTAAGAAGAGTTTTAAATTTTTTTTTTTTTCCAACGTTTTTTTTTATTTATTTTTGGGACAGACAGCGACAGAGCATGAACGGGGGAGGGGCAGAGAGAGAGGGAGACACAGAGTCGGAAACAGGCTCCAGGCTCCGAGCCATCAGCTCAGAGCCCGACGCGGGGCTCGAACTCACGGACCGCGAGATCGTGACCTGGCTGAAGTCGGACGCTTAACCGACTGCGCCACCCAGGCGCCCCTTAAGAAGAGTTTTAAATGAAATGGGAAGTGTAAGTCATCAAATAAGTAATCATAAAACTAAAATATGACATTGTATATATAGTATGATTTAACAAAAGTAAAGTACCTTTATGTAGCCTGAAGGGAAAGTGGCCAAAATCTTATCAGTGGCCAATTCTAGATTTTAGGATTGTGGATGATTATGTTTCCATATTTTCTCTCTACTTCTTGATGCTTATAGAAACATTACAACAAATGACCAACATATAAAAAAAATAAAACATTGGATAAGGCAAAAAGAATTGAGGTGGATTTTTGTCTATCAGTTACTCACTTTCTACATTTTTAATCTCCCCTTGTCATCTTATTTTTGTTCTCCTGAATGCATACCCTGTATTTAGTGATTCTTCATGTTTCATGTGTTGAATTTGGATCTTTCCCAATGTCCTTTCTTCAACTTATTTCTTTTGTCATATTTATTCTCCCTGCCTGGTATGACCCATACTTGTGTTTTCTTGCCTTAGCTCTGAAAATAGTTGAGGCTATCCTCAAGCTCATGTCATTGATTTCTACTTACTGACTCAGTAACTTCATCTTGTGTCAAGTGGCACTTCAAATGCATTACAGCTAACAGTAAGCTAATATTGTATATCTACACACTAGCATATTTCCCACTTATAATTACTCCAACCATTCAACCTGACCTGCCAATGATCTTGGATATTTTACTTTCTAGTAAGTAAATAACATTTATTCTTTCTTAACAAAGGCCTTCTCCAGTAGTGGGTCCAGAATTTCTATCAGAGGAACTTACGGGGTGGCAGCTTTGAGGCAAAAGGGAAAGCTAACAGGCTTAGTAAGTTGAGCATCTGACTCTTGATTTTGACTCAGGTCATGATCCCAAGGTCATGGGGCTTCATGTTGAGCATGGAACCTACTTAAGATTCTTACTCTCTGTGCTTCTGCCCCTGTCCCTCCCATCTCCCCCATACCGTCTCTCTAAAAAAAAAAAAAAAAAAAAAGGAAAGGTGTGATTGCACAATATAAAACATTTTAGAAAATTTTATGTTAAAGTTAGTTAGGAAGGCGGATGAATGAGGGTGAAGTGAGTGGTTAAAGACCCACCCCTCAGCCGCTCTTGTTCCATGTTCTATTCCTACAATAAGCACTACACTGGGCTCTTTTTGCTGTATACCTGCAGTGCCAGTTTATCTGGAGTTGGGAAGCCTTTAGTGGGGTCCCTGACATCATATGTTGAGGATATTTTGTGTTTTAAACTCTTTCAGTGACATTATTTTCTTGTCTAAAAAATAAATGCATACAAATTGCTCTATTTACCAATAAAACAAAGATAATTAGCTTTTATTCAAACACTTCAAATCCTTATTGAATTCTCTCATTTTTCTGTTCCCCCACCAACTACTTATACATGTACTACACTTGACTCTAAATGGAATTGCTGTTCTTCATATATACTTGTGTCGTTTTTTATCATGCAATGTTCTGCTTCCCTGCCTTATCTGAAAACCACTCTTCCCAATTCAAGAACTGCTTTCCATTTGCATCCTTCTTCTCATAATGTAGCAACTGGTGTGATGTCTGCTGCGTCTACTGTTTCTGCTCTGCATTATGATTATTTATATTCATATATTAGAAATTCTATTTGGCTGTAGGAAATTTGAGGGCAGGTCTCTTAATGATTATTTTTAATGTTTTCCTGAGTATAGAACATTGCTTTGTGCATAACAAGGGCTCCCCAAAAATACACTAAAATTTGAGTGAATCCACAAATAGAGATGATAACACTGGATTTTCCAATCTACTGTTGACTTTTGTTAAATAACTTTAAATTTACATAATATTATATTTTTCAGAATCCTAAGCATTTTTTATTAAGTTTATTCTGTTTTTTAATATATTTCTATTTTTATTGCCTTCTGTGTCTAGGTTTCCTTTTCCTACATAAATGAATTTACCTTTCTTCTTTAACTCTCCCAACAATTATGATGTTCTAGGAAATTGGTAACATTGTGCTAAAAGTCTGTTTTGAATTTTAAATAATAGGAAAAATATTCCCTATATTTTAGGTAACATTGTATTAAAAAGCTTCAGAAGTTTGTAAAGCTTTCTTTTATCTGTTTTACCTTCCATTGCTTAGTTACATTTCCAAATTTTCCTTCAAAAAATAATGGTATCCATTTCTAGTTATCACAATGGACACAATTATATATATAAGGGATCAAATTAGGAGTTTTGTGGCAAAATTGTGGCAAAGTGTACTCTTCATTTTCATATTATTTCAAGAGGAAATTTGATTTGTTGCTATGTAAGGTACATACCCTAAGTCATACCAAAAGTATCATTTTGTAGGACTCATTATATCAAAGATTAGGACTCAAATTTAATTTGCATCAGCTCACTATTCTTTTTTTTTTCATTCGTAAAAATTTGGAATCATCATCATAAACAGAATTGATTCATGTTTTTGTTCTAAATGCCTTTTTAAGAGTTTTTCTAACAATATTCAAAGGTGTATTAGTTTATTCAGCAAAGCAAAATATGTTAAGTGTAATTAAAATAGTTTTGTTATATTGGAATGTTATAATAATAATAAATAAATATTACATTTATAATCCTATGCTTAATGTTTATTTTAATATATGAATATGTTATAAATATTTATATTTAAAATCTATTTATACTGTCTCTAAGTTCAAATTAATTTGCATATTTTGATTCTGACAGTATTCATGTTAATTAAGTAGAGTTAGTGTTCTTTCCCCTATTTGATAGAGAAGGAAATTGAGGTCAGAAAGTTTGAGAAATCTGCCCAATGTCAGAATGGGCAGAAACAAAATCAAGATGCAAATTCTTATCCAAGTTACTTTTCCTTGACCCCTTGTCCTAGTTACTTTCCAATATTTTGACTCTGCTGAAAACACTCGCTATGAATATACAAATATTTGTTAATTGGTTTCACAATTTTAATTAGTTTCACTCTGGGCACATATATGGAATGATAAATCATTTTAAACTTGTTAGCTTTCTTTTGACATGTTAAAATAAGTAAAGATAATGGAAGAGACAATAAATATGAGGCTTTGACTATATTTATTTAAGTAGAAAAGCAACTAACTGGACGCATAAAATAGTAAATTTAAATACAAATTTGAAATATAGATATAAGAGGTCTCATAAACTGGAAATAAGAGAGGTGATTTTAGATTAAAAAAAAAGATTTATTCTATAAATAAAAAAGCCAATGAAAGTGTTTATATGTCAAGAGAAAAAAATTTAGTATTTCATCCAGGAATAGGTACACATATTAACTAGAGGAAAGTCATTGCTGTGGAACAAAAGAGATACATGTGACATGGGAACAAATGTAACAAGGAGTCTAATAAGAAGTTGAGGCTTTGATGCTGGTACAATTAAATAATGGGGTTAGGGTAACAATCATAATTGCAAAGACTATGAAATGTTTACTATGGATCAAACGTAGCTTTCCAGTGCTTTACACAGAATAGAATCTTCACAACAACATCAGACAGGTGGTTTTGCTTTTGTCCCTATTTCATACATGAAGAAAACAGAGGCTTAGAGAAGTTAACTAACCTGACGAGGGTCACACAGTAAGTGGTAAATTTTGGTTTTGAGCCTGGTAAATCTGGCGCCAGAGTTTGTGCTTTTTTCATACTATAGTAAATAGGCAAACAGAAGATCAGAGAGAGATTTAAATCTATACAGAATTTTGAGTGGAGGAGGAGCCACACCCTGTGTGTACAGCATTTCTAATTTTCAAATCATCCCTCACATTGATGAACCCTTATGCTACTAAAGGACAGAACAAATACCTGACTTGTCTATGACATGAAAGAAATAGGATTCAGAGCTGAAATTCAAACTCATTTAACAAGTGGTTTAAAAGCTTATGCTTTTTCAGTCATAAACTAGAAAATAAGATATTTTATATGATTTTTCTATGGACCACATATTTATCATAAATTAAAAATCTTCAAAATTTCTTGTACACAAGGTAAAATGTTAAGCACTGAGATTAATGTAATAAACAAGACTTGAGGACTCCTGGGTGACATATAAGCAAACAAGCCAATGCAATGCAGCAGGAGCAAGTGAAAGGGACACTTAATATTCATAGCTTTATTACAGCATTTCCCACAGTCGAATGTTTATTTCAGTGGCTGTATACAATTCTGTCTCTAGTACTCTTTGATCTTTTTTAGGACCCTGAGTATACCTTTCTTTCTTTTCCCATAATAAATGTGGTCTCCTATACAAAGTAACTGCTCCATAAATACTAGCAGAAGTGAATTCAATTCAGTGCAAGCTATAAGTTTTAAAAGGCATTACAGTTATGTCTGTTAGCCATGGCTGAAGAATAACAAGGGGTTTTGTATTAGAAAATAGAGTAAAGGAATCTCTTTTTTTCCCTTAAGATTCATTCTTCCTTCTGACCACAGCTGACTTCATGCAGGCACACAGGCCCCCATGCTCAGAAGGGCCCAGTGCTTGGCTTTGTGCTATGCTGTCACTGTCCTGAAATTCTTAATAATTTCTGTACTAGGAAAGTCTTTACTAGGTGTCTCCCATTTTCAATATGCGCTTGGCTCCATAAACTATGTACCCAGTCCTCTCTTGACATTTCCTTTTTGCAAAACCATGTGGATGATATGAATAGCCTTCTTAGAAAAGAGGTCCAGGGGCGCCTGGGTGGCGCTGTCGGTTAAGCGTCCGACTTCAGCCAGGTCACGATCTTGCGGTCCGTGAGTTCGAGCCCCGCGTCAGGCTCTGGGCTGATGGCTCGGAGCCTGGAGCCTGTTTCCGATTCTGTGTCTCCCTCTCTCTCTGCCCCTCCCCCGTTCATGCTCTGTCTCTCTCTGTCCAAAAAAAAAAAAAAAAAAAAAAAAAAAAAGTTGAAAAAAAAAAGAAAAGAGGTCCAAAGAGCAGATGATAAGGGAATAGTGAACCCTCAGTTCTGGTGCAACTACTTCACCTCTTTCAGAACCCTTCAATAACAATCCTCTCATGCACATGCATTTCACATTGAGGTAAATGTCTCTCCTACATGCATCCACCACTCACTTTGCATCACTATTGATCTGTGTCCTCATCTGTACACTGACAGCGCCAGTCAGGAGATTGGCATTTGTGCTTACAGGATACTAGGGAGATACTGGTGTAGAATCCAGGTATATGACCTGTTAAGAAATTGTTCCTATGGTCTTGGCATCAAGGTTGTGATTCTTAAGAGCAAGTGAAAGCCCAAGACTTTCCTTATCAGTCAGGTGACCAAAAGAAAGAAGAAAAAGAAAATGTGAATCTTGAAAAAGAATGCTGATTTTGTCAGAAGGATGCATCTTGTGATAAAAGTGTACCAAAAGGTAATGAAACACATAAAATGGGAAAAATGCAATAACAGCAGCAACCGCAGAAGCAATAAAAAAGAACCGCTCTTGATGAAAGAATACCAAATGAATATTTATATAATAATTGTACATTGAGGCAGCCCAGAAGAGTCAAAGATGCTGGAAAATGAGGAGCTAAAAGATGAGGACCAGTGTGAAAGTCAAGAAAACACTGTGTGTCCAGATAGAAGAGAATGGAGAGGAATCAGTAGCAAGTCCTTGTATTTAACTACATCTTTCATGTAAAATGCTTATTACAATTTTCAGTTGTCCACTTAGGTGAGTAAATCAGTGTTCATTAATTTTGTACTGTATTTCAGTATCAGAGCTTACTACTAATTCACAAAAAAAACATATGGTACAGATATTAGTCTTAGGTGACCATGAGTGAAAGTAAATGAACACAAACCCAAAAACTGTTAAACACTTTGACTAAGGGAGTAATTATTATTAATAGCCTAATATTGACATAACGTTCTAACCTTAAAACTAATGATATCTGGTTATACATATTAAGTCACTGAAGATTCTCAAAAATCTCAAAATGTAGTAATAAATTCATGAGAAGAGATGGATGTTATATTTCACATAGACAGTGGACCTTTTATGTTATATTTGTAGTTTCAATTACAGAAATGTAAAGCTAATTATAATTTCTGCACCTAGTCTGTAAACTTTATATTAACAACTCTTTATTACAGCACATAATCTACTAACTTTTATTAGTCATTGCAAAAATCACTTATTAATAATAGTTATTATGCAATACTCACTATGATCTGGGAGGTAAATTATATAGGTCACTGTGTATACATATAAGCACTTTATATAGGTTAACTCTTTAGTCTTCATTTAGCCCTTTAACCGTATAAGATAAGCACTATCAATATTCTCATTGTTTGATGAGGAAACAGGCAATAGAGTTCTTCCACTACTTACTTGGAGTATCCTAAGCTACTAAATGACAAAGCCAAGATTTATTTCCAGACAGCAGAACTCCAGATTCTGTGCTTTTCACCATTTCCCTATATGTTCATTATTTATTTCTTTTAAGTTTATTCATTTATTTTGAAAGAGAGAGGGGCAGAGAGAGACAGAGAGAGACAACTCCAAGCGGTCTCTACACTGTCAGTATGGAGCCCCACACAGGGCTTGAACTCACGAACTGTGAAATCATGACCTGAGCTGAAAACAAGAGTCGGATGTTTAACCAACTGATCCAGCTGGGCACCCCCTTGTCCCCATATATTGATTCTTTAAAAAATTGCATTAAATAAGTGAATTGAGCTGTCAATTAGCAACCTGTGTTATTGTCATTAGCAACACACTGATAATTTAGAGTGAAGTATTTAAGTGTATTTTTAAATTATAATTGAGATAACGATAAAGCTTTAAAGAAGGTAAGTGCAAATGTGCATGCTAAAAATGTTTAGCATGTAACTATACTTTTTCTGTTACATGAGTATTTAAATTTTGAAATCTGAGTTTTTGCATATGAGTAGAAACTAACTTGAAAAGGGATGAAGTGATCTGGGCCAGTCTTACTTAACGTTTGGCATAATATGTGTTTGCTTACATGATAGGCTTCCTTATGTACTTGTTGATGATCCTGATTAAATGCCAGTTTTTCAGTGAAGTTTCCCTATTCATCCAGTCCCAGAATAGACATTTACATACCTCTTATAATATACTGCTTTTTAAAAAGATCCTGTTTGTTAACTCATTAGAGTCTAATTTCTCAGGATATAATAAGTGCTCAATTAATGTTTTTACCTATGATAATTATTATTATTAGAAAACTTGAAAACATTTAGAAAGTCCACTGACTGAAATATTTTTTATATCCATATGTCACTAATTTATGTAAAAAGAGGCAATAAGGATGTTAATTTACACTAACAACCACCTTATTCTTAAAATGCAAATACAATTTTCTGTTTATATGGAATGGCTTATTACACAGTAAAGCTAGAGCAGTAGCCTCTTGGAGTCAGTATGTGCCTGTTGGGGTTTATAGAACAGAAAGGTGAGAAGTAACACAGAGGAAGAAATTGGGAATGCAAAAGAGTTATTAGATTTTTATAATCTTCTCAGCACTATTTCTGCACATAGCTGCAAGTGATATATATAAGTTAATTGTTAATCTATGTCGGCCCAGTGAAAGAACTTATGAAGTCCCCAAGTCATTTACATATCTGATTTTTTTACTGGACATAACAGGTGATGAAAACAACCAAATAACGACAACAAAAGCCACAAACCCTCATCCTTATGCATGTATATTATAAATTTCCTGTAGCTATAGGGAATAGACAAAAGTTATAGCTTGAAATATGTACCAAAGGACAAACAAACTCTTTGTTACTATCAGGAAGGTGATTTATAACATATTCTGCTGACCAGACAAAAGCTCTACATCTCTAGAAGATCCCTGGAATCCTGGAATGCAGGAAATAAAATTGAGAAGTAAAGAAAGTGATAAAAATGGAAAATTTGTGTATTGGTCTGACTTTCCATGCTGAAGATTTTATAGACTGAGCAAAATAATCCCTCCTACTGTGGTCCTATTGCTATTACTTTGGTCATTTTCCCTTTTGCTTTATGATTAGCAATTAGGAATTCCTATATGAGAAACAGGGAGACCTGCAGACTTAAGATTCAGATAGACCTGGATTTAATTACTACCTTTACTATTGGGTCTAGTCAGGAAAATAGAATCTGTGTCAAATAGTTGTATAGTGCCAATTTAATAATGGTACCGAATGACACAGTTATCGGAACACCCGAAAGGAAAAAGGACCCAAACCCAAAAATTCATGCAATATGACTATTATTTTTCTAAGGCTGGAGAGTCAGAGATGTAAGGTGTTACAGAGCCTAGAATTAGGGCCACCTGGTTGGAACCGTAGTGAGGGCTGCCCTGGAGTAGTTCATCCACCAAGGAAGGAGTTGAAATGATGAACAAGACACATCGCCTTGTGGAGACACTGCTCAGAGTAGAGGAACTTACTGAGCAGAAGGGAAATACCATGGCTCCCCCTTTTTCTCATGTTCCAATCACCCACCAGGCATCTCATTGATTGACTGAAGACCAGTTGGAAACAGAACTTGAGCAAGGTAGTTTGCAGGAAATCAGCCCTGTGTGACAGGGAACAAAGCAGGGCAAGGACAGAGAATGCATATAAGAAGAAAAAGGCATGTAGTTACTTGACACAACCAGCTCGATCTTGGTCAAGTAGTTTCAACATCTAAATCTCAATTTCTTTTGTAACATTGGGGTAATGCCATCCAATTTATAGCATTTTTATTAATTATATGAAATAACATTTATAATGTGCCTGGAACATAATAAAAGGTGTAGCAATAATATTTTTTTTCTTTTCTAATTTCATCAACTCAAAGTGAGCAAATGCAATACAAAGAAATGCTTAGTGAAAAAGCATACTCCTTGCATGACTTCTAATATATTATATCTGCAGTTTTTAAAAGTAATGCCAAAATATTTTATTTTAATATTTTATCTGAGAAAGTACATAGTTGAGCTCAGATTAGAATATAAAGGCCCAATGACTGTATAAGTATTTTGGAAAAATACTGAAACTTGAAATAAATGAGAAGATTTAGTGCCAAAGTATTTCTGTGTATAGCTAAATATCTGAGTTAATGTATGAAAACTGAAGTTAGTATCTTTTTGTATGAAGAAAACCTTCTTTAGTTTCTCAAATTTATTATCAAGATAAAATGCTTTTCACATTACAAGTGAAAGATTTTAACATTTTTTATCAGTTCCACTTATAGGAAATTACCTAAAATAACTGGCCTATTGAAAGAATGTATGTGCAGTAAGCTATATATGGGAAAAAATGGAATTAATCTTAATACCCATCAACTTGGTAACTGATTAAATGGATTTTGATATAGTTTAAATTTGAAATACTATGAAGTCACTAAAATGATGATACTTATCTACATTTACAAATATGGAAATTTTATATGATATATTATTGAGTATTACAAAACAGCATGATGGCATTTTGTTATGGATATGTTTGTATTTATGTCCAAAAATATATATAAAATCAAAAGACAATAATGATTATCTTTTGGGAGGGGGTTATTAGGTTATTTTTATTTTGTCCTTTATATGTTTCATTGACTTCTGGTATTTTTAAGGAGCTTTGTACAATTAATTTTTTTTTTTACAATTAACATTTTATTTTAAAGAAATGACTATTTCTATTTTGATGAATAAGACTTCTAGCTTTATTTTTGTGTGGAATTTTAAGTCAAACAATTTATATATAATTGCTATTCTAAACCACATAATAAATAACAGTTAGTTGAATAAGAACAAAAGTTGGAACCCTAGGAACTTTACATATTGATTCCTGGCTTGTGGATGAATACAAACAACTTTAATTGACACTTAGTGAAGGGAACCTGGTTGGCTCAGTTGGTTAAGTGGCTGACTTCGGCTCAGGTCATCATCTCGTGGTTTGTAGGTTTGATCCCCACATCGCACTCTGTGCTGACAGCTCAGATCCTAGAGCCTGCTTCAGATTCTGTGTCTCCTCTGTCTCTCCCTCATCTGCTCATGCTCTGTCTCTCAAAAGTGAATAAATGTTTACAAAAATGTTTTAAATTAAACTTAGTGAGTTATATATAGACACATGACCAAAATTGGATGTAATTTTCTTAAGAAATAATTCTTTTAGAACTTTTTAAAGTTTGTTTTTTTTAATAGGCAATAGTAAAAAAATAAGTGAGCTTCAAATCTTATGAAGGACACTCCGACTCTGAGCTCTGTTGCAAGTCACTAGGCAGGGGTCTGGAGGATTGAAGAGAATACATAAATAAAATGAGGCAGCCTGATGTATACTAGAAAGTGCATCAGAAGGTTGAAAATGTGTTGCTATAGCTGTTTTTTTTTTATTTTGGATTTTTATTATTTTTTTTTGGCTGTCGATATGTAATTAGTTAATATGTAACCAACTCTTGTCTTATATCGTTAATTTGACATACTTGGGAAAGCTAAATGCCAGCTAAATTTACAATGCAAGGGTCAGAAAAATAAGCCCAAACCATGAAGTTGGTGAATGTGAGAATAGAAAGGCAATGTCAACTGAGTGCTTTTGTGAAATTAAGAGTGTCAAAAGTAAGGACCGTTTCTAATAACAACCACGGATTTTATAGAACTTTGCATCTTGTCCAGTATAATGTATCATTGTATTTTTATTTTATATCCCCTAGTGGAGCAAGTTAGGGAAATACAAGTTAAGCCAAATACAAATAACTTTATGGGGAACCTGAGGCTCAGAGAATTTAATAACTTCTCTAATGGTCTAATTTTTAAATCAAGCTTTTTCTACTGTAACATCTCATGATTTTCATGCTAGAGGGCCATATTTGATCACTTCATATAAGTACTTAATACACTTTAAGTCACTTTGAAATAACATATTGATTTAGAAAATATGAGATAATTAATAAAATTTAGTGGACAGATTTCTGACATTAATGGTTTGTACCCAGTTAGATACTGTCATACACTTATTTCTCTTTAAAAAATACAGCTCAAAGTATGCCCTCCCCTTTAAGAGTCTATATTTTTTGTCATGATTTATCGAATACCCTACAGGGATAGATAATTTTTGTTCATTAATGTCTATAAATATCAAAAGAGTAACAATAATAATCATAATACATTTTTGTCAATATAATGCATTATTGATTAACCTCATTAATATGTCATTATTGTTAGTAGTAATATCCATGTATAATTTAAATTAATGTGAATCCAAAAGATTGATCCAGTCTGAAGGAACTTGGAATCTTAATTGTAAGCAACTTATTAAATCTTAACATCCAGAGTCTAGACTTTTGAAATATATCTAGAAATACTGAGGATATAAACAGACAAATGTAATAAATATAATGCCCCTTCTTGGTATCAGAGGAGCCATTTTTGATCAACAATTGATCACTTAAAATAAAAATAAAATCCCAATGACCATTTAAAATAGAAATAAAATCATAATGATAAAAGTACTACTCTGTTGAGGATAGAAATATCTTGTAATATCTTTAAAAGATAAGACAGCTCTAACACATGGCAAACATGACAGAAACATGACAAGAGAGAAAAAAAAACATTTTACACAAGAAGAAAAACAATAGTGACAGCATTATTGATGGCAAATGAATGTTTAGCTGCTTGTGGAGAATAGGCATATGGCTGATGGCAAGGAAGAAAGTCATGAGTAGGTGGAAAATTACAAGAGATTCTATCAACCTCTCCTCCAGTGAATACTAAAGAGCCTTCTGATATTACTACGCTAAAGTCGTGTGTGATACAGTGAGAATCTTCAATGTCAGAAAGGTGGTTTATGGTAAGTAAAAACATTTTTAAGTATATTTTCCACCTTGTGCCATAGATACTCTCTACAACCAAGTACATTATTAAGGGAAGCGTAACCTGTTTTACATAGTGCATAGTGGTTACGTAAGCTCTGCCCCTTTCACTTTTCCTGCTTTCCCAAGCAATTTATTTCAAACCTTTATTCTTGCCTCTGTAAAAGAGAGTTTATATACTCTTTCCTCAAGAATATAAAATGGTAGGAAAGACAGATGTATCCAATTAGCAATAATGTAATGAGATTAAATATCACCATCCTTTTATGTTTTACAAAAGTTATTATTTTTATTTGATGAATTTAGGTAAGAGTAACATTTTTTGTGGACCTTGAGTGACAAATGGAATGTCAATCAAGAAAGAGTAAAAGCAGAAAACTTCCATTAAGGTAGAAGTGGGACGTGAGACATAAAAGGGTATTAGTATACGAGTAGTTCAGTTCAGTGCAGGAAACATGAAGATGTATGTTATCTGTGTAATGGTGGGATCTGAGATGCATAATGGTTGAGTTGTATAGGAGTGTAAAGAGGGAGTGAATTGACAGATGAAGTTGGAACTGTGGTTTGGGGAAATATTTGGATGACAGGCTAAGGATTTGGGACTTTAAAAAGCAATTAGACGTCATGAACTATTTGTTCAGAGAAATGACAATAAGATAATTTTTATTGAGAGAGATGAGATGCTCTTTAGAATATGATATAATGGTATTCACTCAATTTTATTTAAATGGCATCGATATTTAAATTGTCTTTAATTTACATGAATGGTTAAACAGGAGTGTTTTAGTTGAATTAACAACTTGCAATAACTTCAGTGCAAATGCTTTTGTTCCTTTGAAAAACATCTACTGGTTAAATAAATGTATCCAACTGTGAAAATAATGTGATAAAAATATCTCAATATACATTAAAGTTCATTGGTTTTGAAAAATAATTGGTTTTAGATAAAAAGCTATTAGAATTAGTAAAAGTGTCTAATTTAGAATAAAATTTGTTCGTTTCATGCAATTACGTTGTTTATAATGGAATGTATTGGTGATGAAAATAGCAATATGATGTGGATGACAATAAATAATGCTTCTTCTGTTTTGGGAAAACCGAAACAGATATGATTCATGAATTTAATGGATCAGTAATTTAAATAAGTAGTCAAGATGGGAAGAATATATAAATATGAATTTTTTAAAGTAGAAACATGAAGAATATAATTCCACAGGGTTGTTTACCATTGTGTATATTTTAAAGTGTTTTCATAGGTTTTACTTTACCCGATCCCTTGAGTAATACCTCAAGACAGAAAAAGCAAGTGGTGAAATGTATTGCTATTTTAATGCCTTGGCCTACGTTTCAGGTCTGGAATTATAGCCCACTCGTGTTTTTCTTCTTCATGTCTTCTTTACTGGGACTCAGCTATTACTAGACATTTTTCCTAAAAAAAATAAATCATTTTGTTCAGTCAATGCATTCAAAACTCAGTCAGGTGAGTAAATATGATTGGTTTGTCAGATATTTCTCACTGTCATGCTTGAATAGACTGTGCATTTAGTCCTAAGTTTATTATTTGACTGACTTTAGTTTCCTCTCTGATATACTTGCAGGTAATGATTTTAAGACTATTTCAAAGCCATTGCTATTCTTAATTTAGAAATTTAATTAAGAGGAATGTCCTGTGGATATTGTAAGATTTATAAAGCCACAATTATATTTTGTGTATGTGTATGCAGTGCTACACTTCATTAGATATCACTATGTCCTGTGCTTATTTGCAAGGAGAGTGTATGCATATAAAAATATATATCTTTCAAGGAACGTATATTAACTTACATTTTCTCCTAATTCAGAGAATTGATTTAGAGAAATATGTAGAGGAAATCATTGGTATATATTTTCATCCAAATGTTGCCTTCTGTATTTTTTTAAAATTTTTTAACGTTTATTTATTTTTGAGACAGAGAAAGACAGAGCATGAACGGGGGAGGGTCAGAGAGAGGGAGACACAGAATCTGAAACAGGCTTCAGGCTCGAAGCTGTCAGCACAGAGCTGTCAGCACACAGCCCGACGCGGGGCTCAAACTCACGGACTGCGAGATCATGACCTGAGCTGAAGTCGGCCGCCCAACCGACTGAGCCACCCAGGCGCCCCGCCTTCTGTATTTTAATGCACTATCCCTAGTGCATACATCACATATATTCTAACAATTATTTAGTCTTAGGGTGGAATAAAAATGTGTCCAGTCATTGATCATGAGACAATGGGGGAACAAATTGAAATGGATTTAGGGATTATATATGCTCTACCAGAAGAAAAACAGGAGCAAAACACAAATGACTGTAATATAACTAATTTAACACATGAAAATAATCTTTAAAATAGAACAAATTTATTTACCTTACACTATTACATTGATTTAATTGTGGCCAAGTTCATAGGTTGTTTTGTTTTATTTTCTAGGATATTTGCATAGTTTTGAAATCAGGTTAACAAGAACATACTATAGATATTATCTACATAGAGATAACAAATTTCTTAATATTTAAAGTTGCTAAAAATTTCTGTACTCCAAGTAAATCGATATTAGGACGTCTCATCAACACCTTTGCTTACATCTATCTTTGAAAACATAAGCATCAGTATAATTAGTATAAGGAGAAATTATGATCAAAAGGATATTTATTATTTTCAAGGGCAGTATTTACTTAAATTTAGTAATAATAATTGTCTGCTTTTAGATACTAATTTCCTTCCTATGTAAGAAAACCAATTTATAATTTAATTTGGATATTATTTTTCTCTTAGGGTGAAACCTGTATATGCTGTGAAAGTAAAAGGTCAGTCTACATGTTAAGAAGTACAGTAAGGAAAAGGAGATAAAATTTTAAAAATCAATATAACATTAAACTAAAACACAATGATTTCTCGGGAGTTATACTCATTACATATTTTCCGAGTTAATAAAATCTGCATTTTAAGATACAATAAATCTGGTGTATCTTCCTTCTGTTAGGAAATGAATAATTCTGTGTACCTCATTTACCCTTTTAGGTACCTGAGAGGGAAATAAAGAGTTCCTTCTCCAAGTAAATGATTAAGTAGCATCTATGAGACCAGATCTAACACACTTATCATTTATGGGTTCAATAATATCAAGAGTGTTAGATTTTGTTATCATAAAAAATATTTACTGACCTATTTATTGATGAATGTTTAGGCCAATAAACTAGATTGTAACAGATGAATTTCCATCATGCATATGGTATTATGCCTGAAGAAGCAAGTATTAACCTTCAAGAGTGACATATTTGACAAAGTAGGCTATGTAAGGCAATATAATCAGAGCAGTACAGGTTAGATGTCTGCTTTATTTCCTTGAGGTAACCAGAAATTCCCACTTATGTAGACCAGAGCACTAGAGTCTTAAAAAGCTGAAGATGTTATGATAGGCTCACCTACACCACAGGGGATAGTCAGGGGAAAGAGGAAAATATCAGCACTCTGCTATGGCATTTTCTTAGTACAGCTTTATGACAAAATAATTGCTAGTAACTGCTGTTCTCTGAGGAAACAAAGCTGTAGTCCTTGATTGTTTAGAGGAAGATGTTTATCGTGTGATCCATGTATTCTAACTAAATATAATAACGGGTCACTTTCTTTTAATCTTTTATGCATAATTTTTCTTTCAATTACTTTATTCCACACCTCATATTCATAGCATATTTAAATTTCCCATAAGTCTTTACTAGAAATTGCTTAATTGTTTTTCAGGGACTAAAAGTTTTCCACAAGAGATACTAATGGTTTCACACTAGTCACCAACTTGATTTTTTTTTTTTTTTTGCTTCTCAGCTGTCTTATTTTCACAGTCCAGAGACCATCTGTCTAGACAGGTGTTATCTCACTGGTATCTAAAAGTAGAAACTGAACATCATTATTTTTGAAATCTATTTAGAAACTGCAACTCTAGTGATAATACAGTACTGGCCTAAACTGTGCACTGTTACAAATCTCTTCCTTAGAACAGATGGACTGCAAAATGGCTTATTTTGCATGCACCAGCTGTGAACCTAAGTAATATACAGGAACTGTGGGTGCCACTTACATAGCACAGAAAAATCAGGAAATTTAATAGGTATATAATATCAAAAGCTTTTGCAGTTAGTAAAACATTTACTTAGTAATTTTTTAAAGAGTCCACTGTCTATAATACAGGGAAAAACAAAGAAAGGAATCAGCTCTCTTAAAGCTATCACTAAATTCTGCTGGGAAATATTTTTGACCTACAAATTTATTTGTGTTGACTTATTCCATAACTTTTAGCCTAAAAGTCATAGTTCTCTTTATTCAAAATTTAAAATGCTTGGTACTAAGGGCTATATGAGTATTTCCTATTGGATAGTTCTAAAGAACTGATTTTTCATTAACATAAATAAAGGTACTATTACAAAAGAATATTTAATTTTACCACAGTGTCACCTTCTCCTTCCCCATCATGATCCTTACAACTCACACGCGCATGCGCGCGCGCGCACACACACACACATACACACACACACACACACACACACACACACACACACACACACACTCCCCCCTTACAGAAACATTCGCTGTATTAGAGATGCAGTTTTTACAATGATACCATATATGCAGTCTGGTATCTTGTTGAATGCCCAGATCCACTACTTCTTAGCTATGTTACCTTGGGAAAATTATTTAATATCTTGATGACTTAGTGTTTGCTATTTTCCTAATTGAAATAGGGATAATAGACCCTAAATGATAAAGTTGATGTGAAGATAAATGGCAAGATGCATATAAATCACTTAGAAACAACCTGGTTTATTTTTTTTATTTTTATTTTTTAATTTTTTTTAACGTTTATTTATTTTTGAGACACAGAGAGACAGAGCATGAACGGGGGAGGGTCAGAGAGAGAGGGAGACACAGAATCTGAAACAGGCTCCAGGCTCTGAGCTGTCAGCACAGAGCCCGACGCGGGGCTCGAACTCACGGACCGCAAGATCATGACCTGAGCCGAAGTCGGCCGCCCAACCAACTGAGCCACCCAGGCGCCCCAGAAACAACCTGATTTAATAAGCAGATAATGAGCATTTATTTAGCAGTTACCATTGCTTTTATGATTTCTGTTCTAAGTAGGTTAATGTGTTTTGTCACATATCACCTGTCCTCAACATCTATTTTCCTGAAGGAAAAATAGATATCAAGTTTGGACAGGTTAAGTTGAAGTTAGATTCTATTATTTCATCATTAAATGCCATTTATTTTGCTATCTTCGGAAATTAAACCATAATTTGCAATTTTATATGAGAAAGTATATATTTGAGTTAAAACAATAAAATTAAATTCAGTGTTTGGGAACAAAAGTTTATAAATTAATGATAAACCAATGAACTGTTTTTTCTGGTTTGTGTATTACCTACAAACAATGTGCTTAAAAACGGAAAACAACCTGTCTCTTTAACTAAATAACTTTCTGTGTGTGGTTTGAAAGCCTTTAATTTTTTTTTTCTTCTCTTGCCTCCTTCTCCTCGTCCTTCTCTTCTCCTCCTCCTTCTTCTTCTCCTCTTTCTCCTTCCCTCCTCTCCCTCCCCCTCTTCCTTCTAGTTTTTTATGCCAGCTCTGCTTGCAAGGAAAACTATGGTAAAGAAATAGTATAAAGTGAGTCCCAGACTGGTAAGAAAGGCCAAGGTAAAGAAGGAGATAGATCATGTCAGAGTAATATTTCTGAACTTTTTGATCTACCATAAAGATTAAAGAAATTACAGCCATTCTAAAACCGACAGTATACTGCATGTTAACTAACCTGAATTTAAATAAATAAATTAAAAAAAATTACAGCCTATTTTTAGCCAGGAGTTTATGCAAACTGTAAATGCTAAATATATTTGTTTTTTGGCTTTCTTTTATCCTCCACCTATATTACAAATAGTCCTGTCTAATTAAAAATAACGAAATCATAGATGTAATAATTGGATTTGTTTTAAGATGGCATTAGGATGACATTTAGCATTTATTATTAGTTATTTATTGTTCATCTTTAACATGGTCTTAGAAATCAAAACAAATAAATGATAAAATTCATCTCTTGGGCTTAAATCTAAATTAGATGAAGGGAAAAATGTAAAATGTGTTCTATTTTTTTTTCTCCACAACATATTGTTAAACCACTATAAAAATTAGTTCAAATAAAACTTATGCCAAGGGGGAAAATGACACACAATCTCACCTATGTATAAACATATTGCACAAATACATAAAGTATAAGATAAAGAACGCTAAATAAAATAAAGTGAAATAAAATTGCTTAGAGATCTAGAAATGTAGAATTGGCTGTAACATATGCTCTTACATGTATTATATGACTTTTGCAAAATAAATAAAAATTAATACAATGCCTTTCTGTATTGCTCCTGGAAAAAATAAACTTCTTTATTATTAATTCATCTATAGGAATAGATAGCAGAATATATGCATACAATAGCACAGCACTTAGCTGGTGGGGGCGCTCAATAAATGTTCATCATCTTCCTAAATCTTTAAGTCCTCTTTCTCAGCTCAAAATATTTTGACTATTTTAATCCTTCAAATTATTTCTTAGCATCACATTCGCATTTATCCAGAATATCCTATGTGAACATTAGCAAAATTTCTTTCATCATCTCAATTTAGAAATGAGTTTCATATCATAAGCCAATAGAAAAATTTAGGAATTTTGCAGTAATATTAAATTCCTAATCTAGCAGGTTAAATTTTTTCCCAAAATAATATATCCAACTTAAAACCCCTGGACCTGTGAATTGGATCTTATATGGAAAAAGAGTTTTTGTAGTTGTAAAGGTGAAAGGTTTTGAGGTGAGATCATCCTGGATTAACTGACTGGGCCCTAAATCCAATAACATGTGACATGTATCATTATACAAAGAGGAGAAAACACAGTCAGAAGAGGACACATGCGGGAAGAAGCCATATGAAGGTGGAGGCAGAAATTGGAATGAGGCCAAGCTTGGCCCCAAGCCAAGGAATACCTGGAGTTACCAGAAGCTGGAAGAGCCAAAGAATTCTTCTCCAGAACCCTATAATGATAAAGGATCTGGGGACATCTTAAGTTTGGTCTTCTGGCCCCCAGAGCTCTGAGAAAATATATTTCTGTTGTTTTAAGTCTCCAAGTTTGTGGTTATGTGTTTTGGCAGCCCTCAGAAATGAGGACACGATGTTTGACTTCTATATGCATAGAAAGAAACTTTCAAAATGAACATTACAGCAAATGTGGAGGGAAGAAAAATTTAAATAAAGTAGGATTAAAGTATTCTTAAATATCATCTGACCTAGTAGTTGAGGCAAATAAATTAATGATTGTCAAAGTCCTTTATAATTTATAAATTGCTCACTAACTCTGGGTTTCTCAGCAGGGGCACCACTGATATTTGGAGCTGGATAGCTCTTTGTTGTGGGAGTCTGTCTTGCGCATTTTGGGATGTTTAGCTGTATCCTTGCCTCTACTAGACAATAGTAATACTTTCCTGAGTGATGATGACCAAAAATTTTTCAAGAGGACTAGGGTAAGGTCAATGAGGCACTCACCATGGACATGACACTTAAAAGGGTGCCAAAAGTTAAATAATCAATATAAAGAACATTTCATGTGGTATTTTAAACAAGAGAAATTAGTGGGAAAAATTAATGATAGAATACCAAAATTTGTAAGACAGGAGTAGTAGCATTACTATCTTGTGTAGAGGGGAGAGGTCAAATTGTCCCCTGATAAGAACTGCTACACAAACCTAAGGTAAGTGATGGTGCTGTTGTGATGATTATTTGATCTCTTTATCATTCTTCTCAGTTTCCTCATTTTTAGGAAAGGTTAAGCATTTCTGGCTCTAGAAGCAGACAGATTTACCCCTGCTTAATATGGATCCTTAGGAATAAGTTAAGGTCTCAGCTTTTGCATCTGTAGATTGGGTTAATGAGTACACTTATCTAGAGAATTTAGGTAAATGTCTGAGAGAATTCTTGTGAAATGTGTAGCACAGTATTTGAAAAGTGCTCAGACACTGGTAGCCATAAATCATCAAATAATAATAAGTGCTATAAAAAATCTTCCTTTTCTAGTTTTAGAGAAGCTTTATTTAAACTTAAGACACTTGTGTGACTACCATGGGTGTCCCAGGCATATTGGGTGTGCTAAGTTGCGTTAACTACTGTAAATATTATTCATATCATTATATTTTATGCCACCTAAATAAACATCACAGAATTTTAAATTCACCTTCACAGTATGATATTTTTATAGATACTTAATATTATCTAATTATGCAATAACTTTTAAGTGGTCTTTTAACAGAATTTGTGTTTTCTTAAGTTATTTTTAACTTCATTCCCATACTTCAAACATGACTGAGACAATAGCATCATTTTTCTTCTGTTTTCTGCTGAAATGGGTATAGTAAATGGAAAGGGCCCACCTCTAGGGTAGTAGCAGCAGTGAAAAATAAAGGGAGGTCATTTTAGAGTTTGGGAAATGTTAAGTCAGAAGGAAAAAATTAGAAAAGAAAAAAACATTAAAATTAATAGAGAAACCCTAGTATCTGATGAGATAAGACATTAATCAGAGAATAACCTCAGATTTCCAAGTTAACTTGGGATGTGTTATTACTTTCTAACTTTTCATACATATAGACAGAAAAAAATCTGTTCTGTTTGAGGATTCAGAATATCTTTTTCCTAAGAAATTACATTGTTACTGTCTTAGTTTTAATCACCCACAAAAAACCTGAATGAACATTGCAGAGAGGTTATTATCTGCAGACTTCATGAGCTTAGAAAATCTCTGTTAATTCCTTTTTGAAAATAGTCTGAAAAAGAGGAACTTTTGTTTTGTGAGTGGTTTTGAGTGTAAACTTGAAAGATAGTTTAAAATTTTAGCAAAAACAATAGAAGCAATTAGCACAAAGTCTGAAATAGAAAGATTTTACCAGTGATATCACACTTGCAATTTCTTGAAAAGTATACATATCCATGGAAAGAATGGAAAATAAGCAGAAATATTAACTGTATAATAAAAGATATAGAGAAAATAGAGTGTGGGAAACAATTAAATGCATGTAATTAGTATGATATTTATATTTGAACTTACATTTGAAAAGTTATTGAACAAGAGGCTATGTTAATAGTTTGGGCATTAGGAATTGTGTACATTATAAAAATTACGAGTCTATAAACTAATTTATTGCATACTACATTAATAGTAAATATATTACATACATAAAAAATTATGGAAAGTTTTAGATAAAATGTAGGGCCTATAATTTCTTAATAGTGAAGCTTGGCTATTAATAATAACAAATTTAGATAACATTTATGTAGCATATTGAAGATTAGTTTATGACATAGATACACACACAAACATCACATTCTTAAGTCAATGGATTAACATATAATGAAAAATTAGATAATGACAAGCTTATAATATTTCCATCTTTAAACTTTTTTTTGTTTATTTATTTTTTGAGAGAAAGAGGGTGAACAAGGTAGCGGGGGGGCAGGTAGAGAGAGAGGGAGAGAGAGAGAGAATCCGAAGCAAGCCCTGCACTGTTAGCGTGGAGCCCGGTGTGGGTTTCAAACTCACGAATTGCAAGATTCTGACCTGAGCTGAATTCAAGAGCTGGACACTTAACTGACTGAACCACCCAGGCGCCCCAGCATTTCCATCTTCAAATTATTTGGTTGTAATGCATGTAATTGTTGAAAGCATTAAATATAGTGTCAATAGGGAAATTTCTTATTTTGTACTTTTCTTTTATAACTGAAAACAAAGCATATAAATGCCTTGAGATCATAACATGATCTCTCTTATAAAGAGGTCTCTGCAAATGTCCACTAAAAAATAAGATGTATAAAAACTTTCCAAAGACAAAATAAACACATTATTATATGCCTCTTTTTAACATAAGCAATGCAAGATTTATCTCACAAGATCAAAATCCATTGAGAAAAGAATAAAAAGCAGAAATGCATAAAATGCAACTAGAGAACAAAAATGTCACCTTAGGAGAGATCTATCCAAAATGCTGTCTTATTGAACAAGTGATAGCTATAAATGTTTTCCATTTTTATTATCCATGTCCTTCTTATAACTCATAAAAGTTTATAGATTTTTCATTATATGTGCTAGGAATCCTGGAAATTGATGCTCGTAGCATACTGAACAATAATAAAAGAGAAATATGTTACCATCTTTTTAATAGAACCGACATTGGTACAGAAAAATAATGGAATATACATACATACACAAGTGGTTCTCTATTAAAGTGTATCTATAATATGAACATATTTACATAATATTAACATTAAAATTACTTGTTGAATTTTTTTCTTCAACCATGTTTTGAAGACATTTAACTTTTTTCCCTGAAAATGTGTGTGAACACTCTAATGTTCTTGGTATTGCCCTTTAAAATTCTATATTCCGTGTTTGTTTTAGTCTTTATGTGGTTAATAAATATGTTTAGTTATTTTTTATATCTAAAAGGTTTTAAGGAACTTAATTATGAGTTCCCATGGGATATATTATATGAACTAGGACACATTAATAGTTGTGATCAGCTTAAAGCCTATATTGCAGGAAGATTCTAGGGTAAGATAGGTCTTGAGATAAATCATTGTGATTTTTATCTGAAGAAGATGGAATTGAGTACTTAATAGGATTGGAGCGTGCATTGTTTGCTATTAATAAGTTCAATTTTCTTATAAGTTAAAATTCTAAAGCTAAATCTTCTGTTGTGGTTTTTAGTAGAATACTTGGAAGGAAGGATAGCTTCAAAGGAGATTAAAATGGACTATATTTTTACACGAGAAAGGCTATTATACAAGTTTACCTTTCACCAAAAAGCAAACTGACACGAAAAGTACTATAATGCTAAAAGCACATTTTGAAATTCTGAGTTGATTTTTGATGTGATTCAGATCCTAAAGCCCTGGCCCTAGGATAAAATATGATGTTAACACAACAGCAATATATATATATATGTATATATATACACACTCCTGGAAACACAGAAATAATGTAATTTTTGGTAACTATTTTTAATGAGCTATTTCTACTTTGTATATAATTCTGCAATTTACACACTATGTCCTCGCACATTTTCTTATGTGGTGCTCACAATATACCTATGAGATAAATATTATTATATTTATTTACAGAAAAAGAAACTGAAAATGAAGGTACATATGAGGGTTTCTAAGGTCACACACAAAGATAGATTCAAAACTTGCAAGTGCCTCTTTGTGCCAGATATGCCATTATACCCTTGCATACCATTCCATCAGTCTTGTTTTTAAAATAAGCAAAATGTGTCTGAAGAACACCAAGTGATTACAGATAGTTGTAGATCACGTTAGAAGCAGAGGTAATAGAACCATCAACATTTGAATTATCAGTTTACTTCCAAGCCGCTGCTGAATATTGCTTCCCTAGGCATAATGGCTTCCAGTAAAACATAGTCTGCATTGCTTATATGTAACAGAAATAAAAGCAGCCATAAACAATTCCTTTTTCTTTTCAGTTATAGCAAACCCCCTTATATAAATATGAACATATAGAATTACATCAAATAATGACTACTATCAAATAATAAATTAGCATTTTATTGTATTACTTCTTAGGATCTTTCATAAGCTGATCTATTTAAATGAATGTAAATAATATTTATTGTAATAAGTGCTAGATATTTAATAGTGAAAAAATATCAGGTCACCGTCCTCTCAGAGTTCATTGCCTGATGAACTCAAGCAAGTAAAGAAACATTTGAATAGATCAGAAAATGTATGTTATGGTAGGAATAGCATAGCATCGCATCGGATGGGAACTCAGAAGGGCACCTCACCCAGAGTTGGCAGAATCTGTCATGACTGTTTCAAGGAAGCAACCTTTTAGTTGAAACCTAAACAGTGCAGCATCCATACAAGATGATGAATTGTCAAGGAGAAAGGGAAGGAATACTTGAGTATTTATAAAGAAGGAATAGCAAGTCGATGAACATTTTAGCTCCATAATTTGGCTATTGTTGATTGACAATGTTGCTATTAACATTGGGGTGAATGTGCCCATTCAGATCAGTAGTTTTGTATCCTTTGGGTACTGATGAAGGGATAAGGAAGATACAACATATATATTTGTGTGTGTGTGTGTGTGTGTGTGTGTGTGTGTGTGTGTGTGTCTGTGTGTGTCTGTGTGTGTCTGTGTGTGTCTGTGGGTGTCTGTGGGTGTGTGTGTGTATTACTCAGACATAGAAAAGAATGAAATCTTCCATTTGCAAGGATGTGGATGTTGTTAGGGTGTGTTATGCTAAGTGAAATAAGTCAGAGAAAGACAAGTACCACTCATAGGTGGAATTTAAGAAACACAGATGAACAAAGGGGAAAGAAAATAATTTAAAAGGGAGGGGAACTGTAAAAGAGACTCTGAACTACAGAGAACAAACTGAGGGTTGATGGAGGAGAGGTGGGCAGGGCATGGGCTAAATGCGCAGTGAGTATTAAGGAGGTTACTTGTGATGAGCATGGGGTATTATATGTAAGTGATAAATCATTAAATTATACTCCTGAAATTCATAATACACTATATATTAACTAACTAGAATATAAATTAAAACATAAAACCAAAAAAAAAAAAAAAAAGAGGAATAGCAAGTATAAACGTGACAGAGTACATAATTTTGAGTTGAAAACATGGCTAAGTGGTTGATTATGGACTGGGGAGTGGTAAAGAGCAGTAATGAGGAGAGGTCAGATTACTGATTTAATGTGGAATATCTCATTTTTTCAAAGCACATGTATGACATTAAGTAAGGATTTCTTTTGGAAATATTAAAGCAATGTTGGCCTTGAAGTGCAAATAGCTGTAGGAACCTCACAATGCTGTAGTACATTTGCTGTTATTAGAGCATAATGTTTCAAAGATAGTCTATAAATTAACGTTTTAGACTATCTTTAACAACACCAATTCCATAAAAGAAAAAATCCCCTTTTGTCTTTTATTCGCTCATTAGCAATGAATTAGCTAGCATAAGAACTTTGATAAAGGGGGAGCCAATTGAAGAATTTTGCCTCCTAGCGAAAGTGGGTTGTAATCACTATTAGTGTTCAATCTATCCTATTTTAAAATGTTTAGAAATAGAAATAAGGAAAAATAGGATGATGTGAGACAGAGTTGCTAGGTGATGTATGATGGACATATAGTGTGACCATAAAATCAATCTGTATTTTCTTTGTTTTTTCCTAAGTCACTGAGATTTTAATTTGTAACTACAACATAGTGTAGGTCATAGTGACCAATGGGAACGTTTTCATGAAACAGTCTAATTTGCCTAGATATTCATAAGTAGTATAAATAAAATCAAAGAAAGAATGTGTATATCCAGGGCCAGCTACATGATTTGAGGGCCCGGTTCAAAATGAAAAATGAGAGACTTCTTATTAAAATGTGATTAAGAATTTCAAGGTGATAAGAATGACTATTGCAACAAGTATGATGTCCTGAGCATGTGGCCCTAATGCAACTGTTCATGTTGGACACACATGAAGTAGGCCCTGTATATATTAGATGTATAAAACTTTTATATATAAGGATATGAGAAATATGTGTCTTGTGTGTATATGCATGGGGTGTTATGAACATAGGAGTTGTTTCACCAAAACTCTTAGAAAAGGAGAAATTCCTGTCCTGATTTTGATTTCTTTTGAAGAAGAGAACATTTAAAGGATTTTCCCATTTTCCCACAACATAGGTGGTGACATTATTTGCTAAAATTTTCTTTCTTTTGAGATGATATTGGCATTTTGGAGTTAAGGAATACAGAAACTTGGGGAAATGACTGTGGTACAGAATACTGAACTGAAATTCAGTAATGTCATTTTTTTCTTTCTTTTGACATAATATTGGCATTTTGGAGTTAAGGAATATAGAAAGTTGTGGGAGTGATTGGGGCACAAAATAGGGAGCTGAAATTCAGTAATGTGGTCAAAAGCTTCTTCTGACAGATACATATATCAGGAATCTATATATTGAATTATGACCTCTTTTAAAAGATCAGATTATACTTATTTTGCATATTTATAAAAATTTTGCATTGGTGTTTATAAAATTCATGTGAAAATAAGATACATATAGTTTTAGATAAAATAGGATAATTGCAGTGGCATACTGAGCTTTTAAATACTATGAATCCCTTCAATATATTCCATGGAAATTTTGTTAATTCCTCGTATCTCTGAACTATTAAGTTTACTCTTGTTTAGAATTCTTGAGTTAGCATGACTTGAGGCCTCCATTAGACAATCACGTACAAAAAACTGTCAGTAAAAATAGTCAGTGGTCTGTTCACTGAGCATATTACTTTGCATGCTACTTATATTTCTGACAAGGAAATCCCTTATCTCAAATTTATTTAATTAAAATTATTTTCTAATAATATAGATTAATAACCTTCCTAAAATTTTCTTTCAGTAAAATGTAAAGTATTTTGATAAAAACTGTACTAGCACAGCCTACAATTAATAAACAAAATAGATAGGACCTATGTTTGCGACAAATACTGAATTTCATGCTGTTCCTTTGAGTCATTGCAATCTAATAAATTAGCTTATTTTAATCAACTGTTTATTAAATATCTATTATGTACCACATCTTTAATGGAAATGTTACAGATTTTGACACAAAGTGAATCAATAAATAAACTTCTTGGCCTCAAGAAGTTTGTATCATAATCTGAAGTATGTTTTCCATAAGAAGTGAACTGATTTGCCATAAACAGAAATTGCAGGATATTATCCTCAAAAGTCATAATTCTAATTGAAAGTGTCAAGACATGAACCTAAGAAAATGAAAAAAAAATTAAATAAGAATTTTCTATTATAGAAAGATATAACAAAGCCTGAGTGCACAGGCTTCTTTTGTTGGCACATTAATTGACAAAAGGTATTCAAAGAGATAATGCATTTGCCACTTGCCTGAAAGCCTTAAAATCCATGAATGATACTAAATCTTGAGAGAGAAAGTTAACCAATTTATATTTAAGTGCCTTTTATGGATCTAAACCCAGAGCTAATTTCAATGCTGTGAAAACAATATTGAAGCTAGAGCACTGAATTGTGTTAGTTCATTTTTTTGTAGTGCTAAATTAAAAAGTGCCTTACCAATGTTCAGCAGATGGGCATCACCAGAATTCTGTCTACTAACACGATTTCCAAGTCAGGTATAAGAAACTTCCATGCTGACTGTGCATTCTCTTTGCTACTCATTTTCCATTTGCCCCCTTTGCAATTTGAAATGAATTGCAGTAGACTTTACAGTGATGTGGGATTTACAAAAAACATTCATGTATTTTTTGTAAATGCCAATGTTAAAGCCAAATCTCAAATTTGCCTTAATAGTGATATGACAGACAGCCATATCCGTGGATGTTCTAACTTACAGTGAAAAAAAAAATTTGTATTAACTATAATACAATCTGTTACTTTTTCATTATATATGTATAGCATATAGAAACATGATCTCATCACACCTATAAAACTGTATTCTTTGTTCTTTAACCCTTGTCTTCCCAGCTAGTTCAGTGCTGATTTATTTTAATATCACTTACATAGAATCTCTGTTTCAATTCAATTTACTACCCTTTCCTCAGTCCTTCTCTTTGTTCTGGAGGTATAGTGTGATAGTAGTGGAGAAAACTCTTATATTATGAAAAATGTTACATTAAGACACTAAAAACCTTTTTAGACTGCCAAAAATTATTCTTCCACTTTAAAAACAAGTTTGTTCATGGATATAGTGGATCAATATCTTAAAATAGCTCATGGATTAATTTCTTTATTAGGTATCAAGGGCTTATTTGGTTAGTTATAAGATATTTAGCAAAATAAAGTTTTAAAACCATGGCACAGAAATACCATTTTTAATCCTAAAACATTTAAGAAAATATGCCTTGAAGCCATATCCACTAACTCTGTTCTCTTTTTAAAATGAAATATATTACTTTGCATATAGTAATCAAATATACATTTACTAATTGTTTGATAGGCAGTCAGAACTATCCAAGTTTATTTCTAACGAGCATTCATCTGTCATGCAATCTCTGAGTGTGTACTTATATGCAAGGCCTTGAATGGGAGGTTGTCATGAGAAGATGTTTGGCATAGCAAATATCAAACAGAATGAGATTAGATCCTGCAATAGTAAACTGTGTGCCTTTTGGCAAAATATTTTAATGAATTAAATTAAGGAAATTTGATTTGTTTGGAGAACTGTGCTTTATTGAATTTAACCTTTTTATTTATTTTATATTATATTATATTATATTATATTATATTATATTATATTAATTAAAATATTGTGTTTAAATTTACATCCAAGTTAGCATATGGTGCATCAATGATTTCAGGAGAAGATTCCTTAATGCCCCTTACACATTTAGATCATCCCACCTCCGACAACCCCTCCAGCAACCCTCTGTTTGTTCTCTATATTGAGTCTTTTATGTTTTGTCCCTATCTCTGTTTTCATATTATTTTTGCTTCCCTTCCCTTGGCATAAGAGACCTTCCAGTTCCATCCATGTAGTTGCAAATGGTAAGATCTCATTTATTTTGATTGCCGAGTAATACTCCATTGTATATATATATACCACATCCTCTTTATCCATTCATCTATCGATGGACATTTGGGCTCTTTCCATAATTGGGCTATTGTTAATAGTGCTGCTATAAACATTGGGATGCATGTGTCCCTTTGAAACAACACACCTGTATCCCTTGTATATATATATCTAGTAGTGTAATTGCTGGGTCACAGGGTAGTTCTATTTTTAATCTTTTGAGGAACTTCCAAATTGTTTTCCACAGTGGCTGCATCAGTTTGCATTCCCACCAGCAGTGCAAAAGAGGTCCTCTTTCTCCACATCCTGGCCAAAATCTGTTGTTGCCTGAGTTGTTAATGTTAGCCATTCTGACAGGTGTGAGGTGGTATCTCATTGTGGTTTTGATTTGTATTTCCCTGATGATGAATGATGTTGAGCATTTTTTCATGTGTTGGTTGGCCATCAGGATTTCTTCTATGGAGAAGTGTATATTCATGTTTGTTGCCCATTTCTTCACTGTATTATTTGTTTCTTGGGTGTTGAGTTTGAAAAGTTTTTTTATAAATGGTGCATACTAACACTTTATCTGATATATCACTTGCAAATATCTTCTCTCATTCCGTTGCTTGCCTTTTAGTTTTGCTGATTTTTTCCTTCAATGTGCAGAAGCTTTTTATTTTGATGAGGTCCAAGTAGTTTAATTTTGCTTTTGTTTCCTTTGCCAACAGAGACGTGTTGAGTAAGAAGTTGCTGTGGCTGAGGTCAAGGAGGTTTTTGCCTGCTTTCTCCTTGAGGATTTTGATGGCTTCCCATCTTACATTTAGGTCTTTCATTCATTTTGAGTTTATTTTTGTGTATGGTGTAAGAAAGTGGTCCATGTTCATTTTTCTGCATGTCACTGTCCAGTTTTCCCAGCACTACTTGCTGAAGAGACTGTCTTTATTCCATTGGATATTCTTTCCTGCTTTGTCAAAGATCAGTCAGCCACATGTTTCTGGGTCCATTTCTGGGTTCTCTATTCTGTGCCATTGATCTGAGTGTTTTTGTGCTAGTACCATACCGTCTTGATGATTACAGCTTTGTAATATAGTTTGAAGTCCAGGATTGTGATGCCTCTTGCTTTGGTTTTCTTTTTCAAGATTGTTTTTGCTATTCGGGGTCTTTTCTGGTTCCATACATATTTTAGGATTGTTTGTTCTAGCTCTGTGAAGAATGCTGGTGTTATTTCGATAGGGATTGTATTGAATATGTATATTGCTCTGGGTAGTATTGACATTTTAACAATGTTTGTTCTTCCAATCCAGCAACATGGAATAGTTTTTTTTTTTTTTTATTTATTTTTTTGGTAATTTCTTCAATTTCTTTCATAAGCTTTCTATAGTTTTCAGTGTATAGATTTTTCACCTCTTTGGTTAGATTTATTCCTAGGTATTTTATGCGTTTTGGTGCAATTGTAAATGGGATTGATTCCTTGATTTCTCTTTCTGTTGCTTCATTATTGGTGTATAGGAATGCAATGGATTTCTGTACATTGATTTTATATCCTGCAACTTTGCTGAATTCATGGATCAGTTCTAGCAGTTTTTTGGTGGAATTTTTGGGTTTTCCATGTAGAGTATTATGTCATCTGTGAGTGAAAGTTTGACTTCTTCCTAGCCAATTTGGGTGCCTTTTATTCCTTTGTTTTGTCTGATTGCTGAGGCTAAGATTTCCAGTACTATATTGAATAACAGTGGTGAGAGTGGACATCCCTATCATGTTCCTGACCTTAGGGAGGAAGATCTCAGTTGTTCCCCATTAAGGATGATGTTAGCAGTGGGTCTTTCATACATGGCTTTTATAATCTTGAGGTATGATCCTTCTATCCCTACTTTCTTCAGGGTTTTTATCAAGAAAATATGCTATATTTTTACAAATGCTTTCTCTGCATCTGTTGAGAGGATCATGTGGTTCTTGTCCTTTCTTTTATTGATGTGATGTATCACATCGATTGTTTTGCAGATATTTAACCATCTCTGCATCCCAGGTATAAATCCCACTTGGTCTTGGTGAATAATTCTTCTCATGTATTGTTGGATCCGGTTGGAATGTATCTTATTGAGGATTTTTGCATTCATGTTCATCAGGAAAATTGCTCTGTAGTTTTCCTTTTTAGTGGTATCTTTGTCAGGTTTTGGAATCAAGGTAATGCTGGCTTCACAGAAAGAGTTTGGAAATTTTCCCTCCATTTCTATTTTTTTGGGACAGCTTCAAGATAATAGGTTTTAACTCATCTCTAATTGTTTTTTAGAGTTCCCCTGTCAAGCCATCTGTCCCTGGACTCTTGTTTTTTGGCAGATTTTTGATGACTAATTCGATTTCTTCACTGGTTATGGGTCTGTTCAAATTTTCTATTTCTTTCTGTTTCAGTTTTGGTAGTTTATATGTTTCTGGGAATGTGTCCATTTCTTCCAGATTGCCCATTTTCTTGACATATAATTGCTCATAATGTTCTTTTATTATTGTTTGTATTTCGGCAGTGTTGGTTGTGATCTCTCCTATCTCTCCTTTCATTCTTGATTTTATTTATTTGGGTCCTTTTTCTTTTAATCAGTCTGGCTAGTGGTTTATCAATTTTGTTAATTCTTTCAAAGAACAAGCTCCTGTTTTCATTGATCTATTCAACTGTTTTGTTTGTTTTTTGTTTGTTTGTTTGTTTGTTTGTTTGTTTGTTTTTTGGTGTCAATAACATTGGTTTCTGTTCTAATCTTTATTATTTTTTGTCTTCTGCTGGTTTGGGGTTTTATTTGCTCTTCTTTTTCCAGCTCTTAAGGTGTAGGGTTAGGGTGTGTATCTGATATCTTTCTTCCTTTTTTAGGAAGGCCTGGATTGCTATATACTTTCCTCTTATGACCACCTTTGCTACGTCTCAGAGGTTTTGGGCTGTGGTGTTATCATTTTCATTGGCTTCCATGTACTTTTTAATTTCCTCTTTAATTTCTTGGTTAGCCGATTCATTTTCTAGTAGGATGTTGTTTAGTCTCCAAGTATTTGTTATCTTTCCAAATTTTCTCTTGTGGTTGTTTTTAAGTTTCATAGTGTTGTGGTCTAAATATATGCATGGTATGATCTTGATTTTTTTGGATTTTTTGAGTGCTGATTTGTGTGTGTCCCAGTATGTGATCTATTCTGCAGAATGTTCCATGTGCACTCGAGGAGAATGTGTATTCCACTGCTTTAGGATGAAATGTCCTGAATATATCTGTTAAGTCTGTCCAGTCCAGTGTGCCTTTCAAAGCCACTGTTTCCTTGTAAATTTTCTGTTTAGATGATTTGTACTTTGCTGTAAGTTGGGTGTTGAACTCTGCTACTATTATGGTATGATTACCAATGAGTTTCTTTTTTTTTTTTTAAGTTTATTTATTTTTGAGACAGAGAGAGACAGAGCATGAATGGGGGAGGGGCAGAGGGAGAGGGAGACACAGAATCAGAAGCAGGTTCCAGGCTCTGAGCCATCAGCCCAGAGCCCGACATGGGGCTCGAACTCACAGACCGCAAGATCGTGACCTGAGCTGAAGTCTGACGCTTAACCGACTGAGCCACCCAGGCGCCCCCCAATGAGTTTCTTTATGTTTGTGATTAATTGGTTTATATATTTGGGTTCTGGCACATTTGGAGCATAAATGTTTACAATTTTTAGGTTATCTTGGTGGATAGACCCTTTAATTATAATATAATGCCCTTCTTCATCTCTTGTTGCAGTCTTTATTTTAAAATCTAGATTGTCTGTTATAAGTATGGCTATCGCGGCTTTCTTTTGGGGACCATTAACATGATAGATGGTTCTCCATCCCCTTATTTTCACTCTGAAGGTGTCTTTAGGTTCCAAATCAGTATTTTGTAAACAGCATATAGATGGATCTTGTTTTCTTATCCATTCTGTTACCGTGTGTCTTTTGATTGGAGGGTTTAGACCATTGATATTTAGAGTGAATACTGAAAGGTATGAATTTATTGCCATTATGTCACCTGTAGAGTTGGAGTTTCTGGTAATGTTCTCTGGTCCTTTCTAGGCTTTTTTTACTTTGATATTTATTTTTTTATCTATTTATCTATTTATTTACTTATTTATTTTCCATCTTTTCTCTCCTCAGAGAGATGCCTTAAAATTTCTTGAGGGCTGGTTTAGTGGTCACGAACTCCTTTAATTTTTGTTTGTCTGGGAAACTTTTTATCTCTCCTTTTATTTTGAATGACAGCCTTGCTGGATAAAGAATTTTTGGCTACATATTTTTCCAATTCAGTACATTGAATATATACTGCCTCTTCTCCCTGGCCTGCCAAGTTTTTGTGGACAGGTATGCTGCAAACCTGATCTGTCTTCCCTTGTAGGTTAAAGACTTTTTTTTTCCCTTGCTGCTTTCATGATTCTATCCTTGCCTGAGTATTTTATGAATTTGACTATGATATGCCTTGTTGATGGTTGGTTTTTGTTGAATCTAATGGGAGTCCTCTGTCCTTCCTGGATTTTGATGCCTGTGTCTTTCCCCAGGTTAGGAAAGTTTTCTGCTATGATTTGCTCACATAAATTTTCTACCTTCTTTTCTCTCTCTTCATCTTCTGGGACCCCTATAATTCTGACGTTCCTTTGTAATGAGTCACTGAGTTCTCTAATTATTATTTCATGATCTTTTGCCTTAGTCTCCCTCTTTTTTTCTGATTCATTATTCTCCATAATTTTGTCCTCTATATTGCTGATTCACTGCCCTGCCTCATCCAACCTTGCAGCCATAGCATCCATTTGATATTGCAGCTCAGTTATAGCATTTTTAAATTTCATCCTGACTATCTTTTACTTCTTTTAACTCTTCAGCAAGGGATTCTAATCTATTTTCAACTCCAGCTCGTATTCTTATTATTGTGATTCTACATTCTGGTTCAGAGATCTTGCTTGTGTCTGTGTTGATTAAGTCCCATGCTGTCATTTCTTCCTGTTCTTACTTTGGGGTGAATTCCTTCATTTCATCATTTTAGTGGAAGGAAAGGAATTAATAAAGTAAAAAAAATAAATTAAAATATTAAAAATAACCAAATAAATTAAATAAAGGATGCTAGATCCTAGGTGTGTTTTGGTCTGGTTGTTGAAAGAAGCTTGATAGATTAGAGAAAAAAAGGGAAAGATAAGAAAAGAAATAAAAGAAAAAGGAAAAAAAGGAAAACTTCTGAAAAAGTGAATGCAATAAAATAGAATAAAATGAATGATTAAAGTAAAATAGGATTTAAAATTACAAAAATGTAAAAAATATAGAAGAAACAATTAAAGAAAAATCTTTTTAATAAAAATGGAATATAAAAATAGATTTTTCTCTTTCTGTATTCAAGAATAAGAAAAGAAAAAGAAAAAAAAATTGAATAAAGACCAGCAAACAAAATGAAGTATGATTGGAATTACATATGGTTTTCCCTAGAAGTCAAGCTCTGAAGCACTTTATAGTTCATAAACTAAACAGGTGGAGAGACTTGTGTTTGTCAAGAGTGCTGGTGGCCCAGTTGGGTGAGGTTTAATGTAATGACTCAATTATCCTCTAGAGGATGCTTTGAATTACTGGTTTGGATTTCTGTGGCGCACATAGGTGTGTATGCACATGCATGAGAGAGGTTAAAATGGTGTCACCCAGCTACCCAATCTGTACTATTGGAACTCTGTTCTCTCCATGATTGGCCATCAACCACTCCTCCTTTTTCTCTGGCTTCTGTCCACTCCCACTTCTACACTGTCTGTGACCAAGCCATCAGCCTTTCAGGTGGCACCTCCCTCCTGAGTTTTATCTCAAATGGGGCTGTGTTTCCTGACCCCTCACTTCTAAGGGACTATGGCTTTGACTTGCTCAGACCTTCTGGCAGAGGGTCTCATTGAGTAATGGTAGGGTGCCAACCCACCCCCTAGGAACATTCAGAAGACCATACTGCTGCCAGTGCCCAGAGACTGAGTTTGGGTACCAGCCCACCAGAAAAAGTTCATGCAATCTTGTAGCAGCAGTGTTTCAGGGTTTATGGAAAATCATAACACACATGTGGCACCAGGCTTCCCTCTTAACATCATTATTCCAGCAAAAGTGAATGTGGTTGTTCTCTGGGGTCCACTGGGAACTTTGCCTATGGGGAGGCCACACAGCATCTACCAAATGTCCTCCCAGCAGGGGAGCTGTCTCTGTCCCTGTGGCCCAAGGGCCTCTGGACTTTACTCTGCTCCTGGGGATTCACCCTTCCCACCAGAGCGCCACCAGTTATCAAGCTACAGAGTTTCAGACTCTGCATTCCCCCTATTTATAGAGTCTTAATGGAATTTAAACCCTCTCCTTTCTCCTTTCTCCCTTTTTTGCTTAGTCTCTGTGGCTGTTTCCACTTTTCCACTTTCTTTCTAGCTGCTTTGTGTGTGTGTGTGTGGGGGGGTGCTTTTCCCATACTCTCCCCTTAATCTCTGTCCTCTCTCCGCAAGCAAAAAAAACTCTCTACCCTCTGTGGCTTCTCTCTCCCCCAGTTCACCCCTCCGTGCTGCATACCTGCCAAGTTCTGTGATTCAGGTTGTGCAAATTGTTGTGTTAATCCTCAAATCAGTTTTCCAGATGTGAAGATGGTTTAGTGTTGATCTGGCTGCATTTCAAGGACTAGAGACACATACACAAAAAATCTTCCATGCTGTTCCACCATCTTGGCACCTCCATTTAACCTTTTTATACATATGTTCAACTTTCCCTCCAGAAGTACTTAGAGTAATTTTTACTTTAGGATGAGATTGCTGTCATTACTGAACCATTCGCAATACAAAGACATTAATATTTTAAATATGTTCATGTTTTATTTCAATTCAGTTTTCATTGCTAGAGATGTTAAAAAATTTCTGGGACTCATTGACCATTTGTGTTTCCTCTTTGAGAATTTACTGGTTGTGGCTTGTGTCTATATTTTAATATAAATTTATTTTATATAAAACTAATTTTCCTCATAATTTATCTATATACTCAATATTGTGAAGAATATATTAATAGTATAGGAAAAAAAATTAAAATTCTCTTTGAATTCAATCCTTTTTGGCCCCAGCACTAACTTTTCATCTTGGATATATTTGCAGTGACATCAGTTCTTCTATATGCTTAGTAGTATAGTTCACATTACATCCTTGATGCTAAAGTGCTTACATATTGATTTCGTTTTATAAGGTTTCATGCAAACAACCAGCATGCAAAGAAAAATAAATAAAAAGAAAAAGAAAAGAAGCAAAATATTGCTCCTACCTCCATAGAGCTTATATTCTAGTGAGGGAGATGGATGTTTTTTAAAAACACAAATACAAAAATTTAAAAAGATATTGAAGGGGCGCCTGGGTGGCGCAGTCGGTTAAGCGTCCGACTTCAGCCAGGTCACGATCTCGCGGTCTGTGAGTTCGAGCCCCGCGTCAGGCTCTGGGCTGATGGCTCAGAGCCTGGAGCCTGTTTCCGATTCTGTGTCTCCCTCTCTCTGGCCCTCCCCCGTTCATGCTATGTCTCTCTCTGTCCCAAAAATAAAAATAAAAAACGTTGAAAAAAAAAATTAAAAAATAAAAAATAAAAAGATATTGAATACCTTTATGGAGTAGAAGAGCATGATCCAATTTTTGATTTAAGGATATTGTTTTGTTAATGCGTGAAAATAATTTCTGACTTAGAAACTAACATATAATGGAAGTGCCATTTATTAAGAAGGGAAAAACAAAGTGACTAGTGAGCTCGGGGTTTTGATGAATCCATTTGGATAGAAGAATCAGGAGTTACATTTTGGATCTGTTGAATTTGAATATGGGACATCCAAGAAAGTAGAGTAAGATGCTATATGTATAAGCATGAAAAACAGATGAAGGTGGATGTTTGGGAGTATAACCTGAGAATCACCAGCAAAAAGATGAACCTTAAATTTATTGGAATTTGATATGCTACAGGCAATAGTAGGAATGAGGAGACTTAGACATTTGAAAGTTTAGTAAAGGATGAGGACCTAACAAAAGATACTTAAAATAGTAAGAGAGGTAAGAGGAAAATCAGTAAGTATGGTATCCTATAATTCTAGCAATGATTTTAGTTCAAGAAAAAAAAATGCGCTCATTAAACAAATTGCTCCTAAGAGTTTAAGTGAACAATTGGAATAATAAGTTATGTTTATTTCTTTCATCACCAAATTAAAATTTGAAACATTTATATGTAAATATAGAAAAATGTATAAATCATAAATATACAGCATGATGAAATCTCACAGACTGAACTCATCTGTAAAATTAACACACAGTTTAAGAAGCTGAACATTGCTATTCTTTGAGTGGCCTCATTTGTACCCCTTTCTGGTCACTCTCCACCCATCCATAAACACTCTCTTGACTTCTAATACCGAAGATTTGTTTGTCCTGTCTTAAACATTTATATAATTATAATTATACACAATACATATTTTTGAGTTCAGTATTTCTTCATAATTTCATAATTGTTAGATTTATCCATGGTATTTCCTGTAATGATAGTTTGTTCCTTCTCATTGCTGATTTTTTTTCCCATTAAATGAATACGTCACAATTTTAGAAATGCTTTCTGCTGCTAAAGTGTAGTTTCATGTGAGACACTATTATGAATAGTGAAGCTATGAATATCTTTACTTGTGTATTTAAGGAAATGTGCATTGATATTTTTGTTAGTATATACATAGGAACAGGATTGGTGGCTCATAGAGTAGATATAGGTTAACTTTAGAAGATGTTTATAAATAGTTTTCTAAATCTAGTTATGCCAAATTATATGCACAAGTCAGTATATGACAGTATCACTTGTTTCAAATCCTTGCAGCCTTTAGTCAGTATTTTTCAATTATGACATTCTGGTGGATTTATATTGGTATCTCATTATGGTTTTATTTTATATTCTCCTGATTAGTAATGAAGTCGTGCCATTTTTCTGTGTTCAGTGAGCATTTGGTTATCTGTGAGTTGCTTTTCCTCCCAATGCTGCTGGCTTAAGTTTAACAATATTATTAGTTACATTTGATGGTGATTAAGAAATTTAGACAACTGTGCCACATACCCAACAGGTTACTGGTTATTGTGCTTCCACTGATTTATCTGTTATATTCTAAGGATTCTCCTGAAGTTGTGTTCTCCATTCATCTGAGAATGTGTGGAAAGTATATGGAATATCATTTGCTGAAGGGTGCCTCAATGGCTCAGTCAGTAAAGCATCAGACTTCAGCTGGTCTTGATTTCACAACTCATGAATTCAAGTCCCACACTGGGCTCCTCACTGCCAGAGCAGGATTCTCTCTCTTGCCCTCTCTCCCTGCCCCATTTGTGTCCATCTCTCTCTCTCTCTCCTTCAAAATAAATAAATAAACTTAAAAAAAGAGAATACAATTTGCTGAAAATAAAATTTCAAGAGAATCCACAAAATAATAATCTCAGTAACAGCTCCCTAATTGAACCTTTTAAAATTGCATTTTTCCTATAACATATAAAATATAAAATGACATAAAACTAAACAAGAAATTTGGATGATATTGTCTCCAAAATAATTCTTAAAATTTTGAATCACCAGAATTTAATCTAATTTCCCAACAATGTTGGAAAAAAATATATAGCACTACTTAAGTATTTCTTATAAATATTATAGACAAGTTTCTGGGTTGGAAGAATATACAAATTATCACTTTCTGTATCAATAAGAATATTTTAATTATTTTCTAAAAGTCTTTAAATGAATGTTTTATATTTTAGTTCCATCAAGTCCAACTTTACTAATCATATTGCAAACAAAATATTCTCTCTGCTATCAGTCTTGTGAGTAAAGGGGCTAACTATATGTCCAGACTATAACAGAGGAAACTTAGAAATGGAGGAGCTATGGATCAATGGTCCATGTTTGGAAACAATAAATCTCAAATACTTGGATTACTTTTACATACCACTCTTATTTCATAGTAAAAAAAAAATCTTACTTATTTCATAGTAAAAATAAAATATAAAACTCCTTTGAATATATATGTCCTGTTGTCTCTGATAGAATTACATAGTATATGCCTTTAATCAAAAGATTATACAAGGTTTAGTAAGTGCAGTTTGCAAAAGTCAGAGTAGTGCACTGCACATTTCTCTTCTTCACAAAATCTGAGTCAGAAACATACATAAAAAAATTTGATCAATTTTCTCAAGATTTTGAAGGATGGAGTTGTGGGTTTATTAATAATTTATAAGAACCACACATTACACATAATTTACCAGGGCTGTGAATATCAGGACTGACATATATAAAATTCATTAAAAATAAAAACTTTGGGGCGTCTGGGTGGCTCAGTTGGTTAAGCGTCCAACTTCGGCTCATGTCATGATCTCGCGGTTTGTTGTTTGAGCCCTGCGTTGGGCTCTGTGCTGACAGCTCAGAGCCTGGAGCCTGCTTTGGATTCTGTGTCTCCCTCTCTCTCTTCCCCTCCCCTGCTCATGCTCTGTCTCTCTCTGTCTCAAAAATAAAGCATTAAATTTTTTTTAATAAATAAATAATAAAAATTTTACTCAAAAAAAGAAAAAAAAAACCCAGCTCTACTAACCAGCACAACCACCTGATGAAACACTATTAAAATTTCCAGTGAAGAGCTTGGACTCAGCTTCAGATAGATCTATTATTATCTTGTTTTACTTTCTCCTGTAATCATTTTGAAGTAAACTGGAAGTTTCAAGGGTTTTTACTGTTTTTCATTCCCTATATGAAAAAAAAAAAACAGAAACATTTAAAAATATTCTGCTATTTACACAAATCTGGCCTCTGCTGTCAGTGGGATTACTGGGTTGTTTGAGATTCTCAGCCCCCCAAATACGAAAGAACTTACTTAAATGCAAGGTTTGTTAACTGGATTTGCCAACAACTCACTGAAAATTCTCTAGGACAGTTTAGAAACTTTTTCAAAGTAAAATGTGTCCTGAACCATTTTATTTCTTACTCTGGGTCAGATACAGAACAGCAGAGGTGGTCTCCAGTCATACCCTATACCTATTTAAAACGGTTTCAATGTTAACATCCAGTCAGTAATAGGTTTCATACCTCATTTGAGGGGCAAAGGATCAGATTCCAGTAATTATTCATACACAAATTAAACAAAGCAAAAATGTAGGCAAGAATTTTTTTTTAAATGAAGAATAACTTTCTGACATAAATTTTGCATGTTTCTATGTTTGTTTTCTTTTTCCTGTAGATCTAATTTATTTTCCAGGAAGGGCTATCTAGGGCTTTTGTGTATGTTGTTTTGGGAACAATTGTTATAGTTTATTAATCCCATTTATTTTCAACAAGAAGGCAGAATGTCTTTGGAGATATTGAAGATGCCCAGGCACATGAAACCATTTTCCAAATATTTCATAATGTGAGTGAAAGGTGAAAAATCCTTGTATAAAATTGTCATTTCTTTAAAATTATTTTTTTACATTTATTTATTTTTGAGAAACAGAGTGAGACAAACTGTGAGCGGGAAAGGGGCAGAGAAAGAAGGAGACACAGAATCTGAAGCAGGCTCCAGGCTCTGAGCAAGTGGTCAGCACAGAGCCTGATGCGGGCTCGAACCCACAGACTGTGAGATCATGACCTGAGCCGAAGTTGGATGCTCAACTGACTGAGCCCCCCAGGCACCCCTAAAAATTGTCATTTCTTAGAGAAGTTTTAAACATATTAGAATAGAGGATTTTATATAATATATGGAAAATTTTTTTTGGTCAATAACAATGTAAATACTCTCATCATTCATGAGGAAAATCCTGAGTTTAAGGTTAAATTTAAGGTTAAATTTGCCCTAATGCAATAACCACATTATATAAAATCTATCAATTGCAATTTGGACATTCTTATCAAAGAACTATGATCATTAGCCAGTGATTAAAATAAAAATTTTACCACTTACATCCAAAATACACTACTTATCACTTCTAATTATCTTCTGTGTGAAATCAAATACATATATATATATATAATTCCTCAGATTTTTTTGAGCATTTACGTTTCAAGTTCAAATGACTTAAAGAAAAAATGTAATAGTGAAAGTAGCATATAATATGTTAACCTACAGAATGGCAAATTAAGATAAGGTTCAAATCCTTATAATTTCCCTTACATGTTCAAAAGGCAGATTTGGCTTCAGAATGTATAACCTTCCCATACAGGTTAGAATATAGAAAATAGTTCTTAATGTGTCTTTTATTTTTTCACCTTTGTTTAGGTCTAATAACAAATAGAAACATAAGATATTTAAAATATACAAGGTATATTTGATACATGTATACATTGTAAAAAGATTCCCCCCATCAAATTAGTTAACACATTCATCACCTAATTTATTTATTTATTTATTTATTTATTTATTTATTTATTTATTTGGTGAGAACTTTTAAGTTCTATTATCTTGCAAATTTCAGTCATACAGTGCACTTTTACCAGCTGTAATCAGCATGTTATTAGATCCTCAGGGCTTTTTTATCTTATAACTGAAAGTTTGTACCCTGTTAACCACCTTTCCTTATTTCCACCAACCTCCCTCCTTCACCCATCCCCAAACAATCCCCTACAGGGCCAAGCTCCTGCACAACATTTGTACTATCTATTTCCCTGAGTTCAAAAAAAATTTTTTTGATTCCACATATAAGTAAGATCATACAGAATTTGTGTTTCTCTGTCTGGCTTATTATGGTCAGCATAATGCCCTCCAGGTTCACACATGTCCCAAATGACAGCATTTCCTTCTTTCTCATAGCTGAATAATTTTGCAGTGTGTGTGTATGTGTGTGTGTGTGTGTGTGTGTTTACTTATATCTTTATCCACTGATCCGTAGATAGACACTTAGGTTGTTTATGTGTCCTGGCTATTGTGAATAATGCCTCAATAAACATATCTAGAGATATCTATTCTAGATAATGATCTTGTTTACTTTGGTTGAATATCTAGAAGTGAGATTGCTGGAAAATATGGTAGTTATATTTTTAATTTCTGAAGGAATCTATTTACTGTTTCTTTTTTTTTAATGGTGGCTATACCAGTTTACATTCCCACAACATCCTCACCAACTTTTGTTAATTCTTGTGTTTTTGATAATAGACATCCTAACAGGTGTGAGGTCATAATCTCATTGTGGTTTTATTTGCATTTTTCCTGTGATTAGTAATGTTGAGCATCTTTTCATGTATCTAATGATCATTTGTATGTGTTCTTTTAAGACATGTTTATTCAGGTCTTTTGCTCATTTTTAAATTGGGTTATAGGACCTCCTTGCATATTTTGAATAACTATTTGTCATATATGTGATTTTAAAATATTTTCTCCCATTCCTTAGATTCCCTTGTCATACTGTTTATGGTTTCCTAAACTGTGCAGAAGCTTTTTGGTTTGATGTGGTCCTACTTTTTTCTTTATGCTTTTATTGCTTTTGTCTTTGGTGTCAAAACTGAAAAATCTAGGGGCGCCTGGGTGGCTCAGTTGGTTGAGCGTCCGACTTCAGCTCAGGTCACGATCTCGTGGTCCGTGAGTTCGAGCCCCACGTCATGCTCTGTGCTGAGTGCTCAGAGCCTGGAGCCTGTTTCAGATTCTGTGTCTCCCTCTCTCTCTGACCCTCCCCCGTTCATGCTCTGTCTCTCTCTGTCTCAAAAATAAATAAACGTTAAAAAAAATTTAAAAAAAAACTGAAAAATCTATGCCAACACCAGAGTCAAGGAGTTTATGCTCTATTTTTTTCTAAGTATTTTATGGTTTCAGATATTACATTAAAGTCTTTAATGCATTTTGAGTTGATTTTTGTGTATGCTGTTAGATAGATTACAAGTTTCCTACTTTTGCATGCAGTTGTCCAGTTTTTCCAACACCAGTTTTGAAAAGACTGTCATTCCCATTATATACTTTTGGTTTCTGTGTCACAAATTAATATATCAGGTATGCATGAGTTTATTTCTGAGACCTCTATTCTGTTTCATTGATCTGTGTCTGTTTTTATAACAATGCAATACTGTTTTGATTACTATAGCTTTGTAATATAGTTTGAAATCGGGGAGTGTGAATCTAGCTTTGCTCTTCTATCAATATTTCTTTGACTATTTGGGGTAATTTGAAGTTTGAGACATACTTGAGGTCTTTTCTATTTCTGTGAAAAATACCATTCAAATTTTTATACGGTATGCATTCAAACTGTAGATTACTTTGGGTAGTATGGATATTGTATTTTATTCATTTTTTAAAAGATTATTTATTTATTTTCAAAGAGATGAGGGGGAGGGGCAGAGAGAGGGAGAGAATGAATCCCAAGCAGGCTCTGTGTTGCTGACAGCACAGAGCCTGACATGAGGATTGATCCCAATAACTGAGAGACCATGACCTGAGCTGAAATCAAAAGTCAGACATTCAACGGACTGAGCCAACCAGGCACCCTAGTATGGATATATTAATCATATTAATTCTTTCTTATGTTTTGTAAAAGTTTATTAATTTATTTTGAGAGAGAGCACAAGCAGGGGATTAACAGAGAGAGCAGCTGTCAGCACAGAGCTCAATGCGGGGCTCAAACCCATGAATGATGAAATCATGACCTGAGCTGAAACCAGGGGTTGGGTGCTTAACTGACTGAACCACCCAGGTGCCCCCATATTAATTTTTTCAATCCATGAACAGGGAATATCTTTCAATTCATTTGCAACTTCTTCAGTGTTTTTCTTCAATGTCTTAGGGTTTTCATTGTGTAGATCTTATTTTGCCTCCTTGGGTAAATTTATCCCTTAGTATTTTATTCTGTCTCATGCTATTGTAAATGGGATTGTTTTCATAATTTCTCTTTCTGATTGTTTTTTTGGTGTATAGAAATACAACTTAATTTTGTGTATTGATTTTGAATCTTGCAACTTTATCTGATTGGGAGTTGGGGTTCTATCTTTCTTTTTCAAAATTTTATTTAAATTCTAGATAGCTAACATATAGTGTAATATTGGTTTCAGAAGTAGAATTTAGTGATTCACCACTTACATATAACACCCAGCTCTCAACACAAGAAGTTCCCTTCATAATATCTGTCACCACTGAGCCCAACCCTTGCCCACCTTCCCTCCATCAACCCTCATTTTGTTCTCTATAATTAATAGTACCTTATTGTTTGTTTCCCTCTCCTTTTTCTCCCTTTTCTCTATGTTTATCTGTTCTGTGTCTTAAATTGCACATGAGTGAAATCATATGGCATTTGTCTTTCTCTGACTGACTTATTTCACTCAGCATTATACACTCTAGCTCCATCCACCTCCTTGTAAATGTCAAGATTTCATTTTTTTCACAGCTAAGTAATATTAAATTGTATATACACGACACTTTCTTTATCCATTCATCAGCCAGTGTACCTTAGTGGTCTTTCCATAATTTGGCTATTGTTGATAATGCTGCTATAAACATCAGGGTGTATGTGCCCCTTCGAATCAGTATATTTGTATCCTTTGGGTAAATACCTAGTAGTGCAATTGCTGGGTCATAGGGTAGTTCTATTTTTTTAAATTTTTGAGGAACCTCTATGTTTTCCACAGTGGCTGTACCAGAGTGCATTCCCACCAACAGTGTTACATCCTTGCCAACATGTGTTGTTACCTGTGTTATTAATTCTGACAAGTGTCAGGTGGTGTGGTTTTGATTTGTATTTCCCTGATGTTGAGCATCTTTTCATGTGTCTGTTGGTCATCTGGATGTCTTCTTTGGAAAAATGTTTATTCGTGTTTTCTTCCCATTTCTTAACTGGATTATTTGTTTTTTGAGTGTTGAGTTTTTAAATTCCTTATATATTTTGGATATTAACCCTTTATCAGATATGTCTTTTGCAAATATCTTCTCCAACTCTGTAACTGCCTTTTAGTTTTGTTGACAGTTTCCTTTGTTGTGCAAATAAAAATATAAATACAAGAATATCTTGATGAAGTCCCAGTAGTTCATTTTTGCTTTTATTTCTCTTGCCTCCCAAGAAGTGTGTAGTAAGAAATTGCTATGGCTGAGGTCAAAGATTTGCTTCCTGTGTTATTTAGGATTTTGATGGTTTCTTGTCTCACATTTAGGTCTTTAAACCATTTTTTTTATGTATGGTGTAAGAAAGCAACCCAGTTTTTTGTGCTTGTTGCTATCCAGTTTTCCCAACATCATTTGTTGAAGAGACTGTTATTTTTGTTTTGGATATTCTTTCCTTCTTTGTAAAGATTAGTTGACCATATAGTTGTTGGTCCATTTCTGGGTTTTCTATTCTGTTCCATTGATCTATGTGTCTGTTTTTGTATCAGTGACATGCTCTGTTGATGACTCTGTAGTCATTGTAATGTACATTGTACATGTAAAGTACATTGTAATGTAGCTTGAAGTTCAGAATTGTGATGCTTCCAGCTTTGTTTTACTTTTTTAAGATTATTTTGGTTATTTGGGGTCTTTTGTGGTTCCATACAAATTTTAGGATTGTTTTTCTAGCTCTGTGAAAAATGCTGCTGATATTTTGATAGAGATTACATTTAGTGTGTTAATTGCTTTGAGTAGTACAGACATTTTAACAGCATTTGTTCTTCCAATCCATGAACATAGAATATCTTTCCATTTCTTTGTGTCCTCTTCAATTTCTTTCATTAGCATTCTATAGTTTTCAGAGTATAGATCTTTAGCCTCTTTGGGTAGGTTTATTCCTAGGTATCTTATAGTTTTTGGTGCAATTGTAAATGGGTTTCATTCCTTGTTTTCTCTTTCTACTGCTTCATTAATGGTGTATAGAAATGCAACAGATTTGTGTACGTTGCTTTTATATCCTATGACTTAATGAATTTGTGCATCAGTTCTAGCAATTTTTGGTAGGGCCTTTTAGGTTGTCTACATAGAGTATCAGGTCATCCACAAATAGTGAAAGTTGACTTCTACCTTGCCAATTTGTATGTCTTTTATTTCTTTTTATTGTCTGACTGCTGAGGCCAAGACTTCCAGTAATATGTTAAATAACAGTAGTGAGAGTGGATATTCCTGCCTTGTTCCTGACCATAGAAGAAAGTTCTCAGTTTTTCCAATTGAGGATATTAGCTGTGTGTCTTTCAGATATGGCCTTCATGATGTTTGAGATATGTTCCCTCTATCCCTACTTTGTTGAAGGTTTTTTAATAAAGAATTTATGTTGTACTTTGTCAAATGCTTTTTCTGCATCTATTGAGAGGATCATATGGTTCTTATTTTTATCTTTTATTAATATGGTATATGTTGATGGATTTACAAATATTGAACCATCCTTGCAGCCCAGGAATAAATCTGACCTGATTGTGGTGAATAATTCTTTAAATGTACTGTTGGATTTGATTTGTTGGTATCTTGTTGAGAATTTTTGCATCCATGTTCATCAAAGATATTGGCCTATAACACTTTTTTGTTTAAGTGGGATCTTTGTTTTTGGAATCAAGCTTTGCTTGGTTTGTAGAATAAGTTTTTCAGTTTTCCTTCCATTTTTGTTTTTTTGGAAAAGTTTGAGAAGAATAGGTATTAAGTCTTCTTTATTTTTTTAAAATTTTTTAACGTTTATTTATTTTTGAAAGACAGACAGAACATGAGCTGGGGAAGAACAGAGAGAGAGAGAGGGAGACACAGAATCTGAAGCAGGCTCCAGGCTCTGAGCTGTCAGCACAGAGCCCAATGCAGGGCTTGAACTCACAAACTGAGATCATGACCTGAACTGAAGTTGGGCCCTTAACCGACTGAGCCACCCAGGCACCCCACATTAACTCTTCTTTAAATTAAATGTCTGTTAGAATTCCCCTGTGAAGCCATCTGGCCCAGGACTTCCGTTTATTAGGAGACTTTTGATTAGTGACTCAGTTTCTTTGCTGATTATGGGTTTGCTCAAACTTCTTATTGTTTCTTATTTCAGTTTTGGTACTTAGTATGTTTCTATGAATTTATACATTTTTTCCAAATTGCCCAATTTGTTGCCATATAATTTTTCATAATATTCCCTTTTAATTGTATTTGTTTCTGTGGTATTGATTGTGATCTCTTTCATTCATGATTTTATTTATTTGGGTTTTTTCTCTTTTCTTTTTGAGAAATCTTTTTAGGGGATTATCAATTTTATTAATTCAGAGAACCCACTCTTAGTTTAGTTGATCTGTTTTACTGTTTTTGTTTGTTTGTTTATAATTTATTTCCTCCCTAATCTTTATTATTTCCAATCTTCTGCTGGCTTTAGGCTTTATTTACTACTCCTTTTCTGGCTCCTTTAAGTGTAAGGTTAGTTGTGTATTTGGGACTTTTCTTGCTTCTTGAGGTATACCTGTATCACTATATACTTACCTCCGGTGACCACCTTGCTGCATCTCAAAGGCTCTGGACTATTGTGGTTTTAATTTCATTTGTTTCTATCTATCTCTTTTTATTTCTTCTTTAATTTCCTCACTAATCCATTCATTCTTTAGTAGGATGTTCTTTAACCTCCATGTATTTGTTGCCTTTCCAAATGTTTTTCTTATAGTTGCCTTCAATTTTCATAGTGTTGTTGTTTGAAAATATGCATGGCATGATCTCAATATCTTTGTACTTGTTGAGGCCTGATTTCTGACCCAGTATATGATCTATTCTGGGGAATATTCCATATGCCATTGAAAAGAATTTAGGATGAAATGTTCTGATTGTATCTGTCAAGTCCATCTTGTCTGGTGTGTCATTCAAAGCCATTATTTCCTTGTTGAATTTCTGCTTAGATGGTCTGTCCATTGCTTTAAGTAGGGTGTTAGAGTCCCTTATTATTATTGTATTATTATCAATGAGTTTCTTTATGTTTGTTTTAATTGATTTGTACATTTGGGTTTTTTCAAGTTGGGGGCATAAATATTTATAATTGTTAGATCTTCTTGATGGATAGACCTCTTAGTTATGTTGTACTGCCCTTCAGCATCTCTTACAATCTGGTTTAAAATCTATGTTGTCTGATATAAGTGTGGCTGCTCTGGCTTTATTTTGATGTCCATTAGCATGATACATAGTTCTCCATCACTTCACTTTCAATCTGTAGATATCCTTAGCTCTAAAATGGGTCTCAGGGTGCCTGAGTGGTTCAGTTGGTTAAGTGTCGACTTTGTGATTTTGAGTCCCACATTGGGCTCTCTGCTGTCAGCACAGAGCTCTGCTTCAGATCCTCTGTACTCCCCGTCTCTCTACCCCTCCCCTGCTTCCATGTGCCTGTGCACTCTCTATCTCAAAAGTGAACATTAAAAAAAATTATGTCTCTTGTAGGCATCATATAGATAAGTTGTTTTTTTTAAATCAATTGTGACACCTTATGTCTTTTGATTGGAGCATTTAGTCTATTTACATTCAGAGTGATTGTTGATAGATATGAATTTAGTACCATTTTATTACCTATAAAGTTGTTGTTTCTTGAGATTTTCTCTGTTTTTTCTTTCCCACTCAAAGAGTCTTCTTTAATATTTCTTGTGGGGCTGGTTTAAGGGTCATGAAGTCCTTTAGGTTTTGTTGTCTGGGAAACTTTTTACCTCTCCTTCTATTCTGAATGATAGCTTTGCTGGATAAAGTATTCTTGGTTGTATATTTTTCCCATTCAGCATGTTGAATGCATCATGCCCCTCCCTTCTGGCCTGACACGGTCTGTGACAGGATCTGCAGCTAACCTGATTTGGCTTCCCCTGCAGGTTAGGGATTTCTTTTCCCTTGGTGATTTCAGGATTCTTTCCCTATCTCTGTGTTTTGAAAATTATACTATGACATGTCTTGGTGTTGGCCCACTTTTGTTGATTTTGATGGGAGTTCTCTGTGCCTCCTGGATTTGGATGTCTGTTTTCTTCCCCAGGTTAGGAAAGTTTTCAGCTATAATTTGCTCAAATAATCCTTCTGCTGCTTTTCCTTCTCTTCTTCTTCTGGGACTCCTAGGATAGGAATTTTATTATGCTTTATGGAGTCACTGAGTTTCTAAGCCTATGTTTATGATCTAATCTTTCCCTCTTCTTTTCAGTTCATTATTTTCCATAATTTTATTTTATATATAACTTATTCATCCATCTGCTCCTTCCATCTTTGTGGTCATTATATCCAGTCTATTTTGCATCTCAGCTATAGCATTTTTCTTTGGCCTGACTCGATTTTAGGTCTTTTATCTCTGCAGTAAGGGTCTGTTTGGTTTCTTCTATGCTTTTCTCAAGCCCATGTAGTATCCTTATGATTGTTTTTTTTTTATTCTGGTTTATGCATGTTACTTATATCTATTTTTATTAGCTCCCTGGTGGTGAGTTCTTCTCATTCTTTCTTTTGGGATAATTTCCTCCATCTTGGCATTTTGTCTAGATCTCTAACTTTTGTGTGTTAGGAAAACCTGTGCCTGTCCTATTTTTACTAGAGCAGAAGTTTTGCAGTAGACCTGGTATGTGCGGGGTGTGGCAGGGGTTGTGCTGATCTGATGAGGGGCCTGCTGGTGCTCTGGCTGTCAGTTGCACTTGCCCTAGTACAAAGGCACCTGCAGAGTGCAAGGGGGTGGGACTTAGTATAAGCAGCTCAAGCTTCCACTGTGTGCCCTGTGCCACTAGCTGAGGTCTGTCTATGCTGATAGGAGGAGTGAAAAATGGCATCAGCCCTCTCTCTTCCCCAGAGAGGGGAGTTTACACCTGCCACTGTTCAAGAAGCCCCCACAGAAGAGCAAACAATCTCCCCTCTTATGTCCCAAATTTTTCTCAGATCCTGCCTTCACCCTGTCTGTGTCTGATCCATCTGCCTGCCCATCAACACAGTGTTCCTGTGTCTGATCTCAGATATGTGGCTGGGTTTCACAATTCCAAATTTTAGGGACCTGATATAACACAAACCTACAGTGATCTTCTGGGAGAGGGTCTTGCTGCACTATGGCTGGTCCCAGAATAGCAGTCGCATTGCCACATGGGGGCTTGGATTTTATGGTAAAGTGTAGCTAAAAGCCTGCACCCAGGTTAGCTGCCCTCAGCAGGCATCTCTGTAAGTATGGTAATGAACTGGCTGCTCAATGTCTCAATGTCTCTTTTGTCCCCTGAGAGACTGTGTTGCCTCTCCCAAATGCACTCCAAGAAGGGGAACCGTCTCGCCCAGAATGACCGAGGGGAATGACAGAGCATGTTTCTGCACCCAGATCTCTGCTCTCCTTTTCCACAGGCTCAACCATGGTGATGGTGCAGACTTCTAAAACTTCAGACTTTCAGCCTGCTGCTTGTAAAAACTTGTGGTAATCAGCCCTCTCTTTCCCCAGTCAATGGTTTTGGAGAAGTTTTTTTCTTGTGCAATTCCCTTGTGTGCTGTTTTATGCCTCTTTCTCTGACTTTCTTTCTTTCTCTTCTCTCTGTGGTCAGGACCTCTCCCCTTCACAGTACCTGCAATTCTTTTCTCCCCTGAAGTCACATCTCCACACTTTCTTTTTTTTTTTTTTTTAATTTTTTTTTCAACGTTTTTTATTTATTTTTGGGACAGAGAGAGACAGAGCATGAACAGGGGAGGGGCAGAGAGAGAGGGAGACACAGAATCGGAAACAGGCTCCAGGCTCCGAGCCATCAGCCCAGAGCCCGACGCGGGGCTCGAACTCACGGACCGCGAGATCGTGACCTGACTGAAGTCGGACGCTTAACCGACTGCGCCACCCAGGCGCCCCGACATCTCCACACTTTCTACCTTCCATGATGTGGACTCTTTTTTTCCTCTAGTAGTGCAGTTTGTTCTCTCAGTCCTCAGGTCAGTTTCCATGGTGTTCAGAATGATTTGACAATTATCCAGCAGTGTTCAAAGGACGCAGCAAGCATAAGGTGCTCCTACTACTCCACCATCTTAATTCTTCCTCTTGGGGGTTCCTCTTGATTACATTCCACTATGTTAGAGGTGGGTTTGTGACAAGAGTGTGTGTCAGCCTTTCCTACTCATCTCACTGTGAGTATTTTCTCATTCATTTGATGTGTAGAAGTTGTTTAGCTTGTTTCGGGATCTGTTTCAGAGGGAACTGCTCCATATATAGTTATATATTTGGTGCATTTGTGGGAGGCAGAGAACTCGGATGCCTCTCATATCACCGTTTTGGTCAACTCCCTGGAAGTTTTAATGCCTTGTTTTTACTTGCACTGTAAATTGTACTGTGCACGGAATGACTTGCACTGATAATTGTAACTTAATCATGGAAGTGATTTTATTAGGAAAGTTTCTGTGGAGAGATTAATTCCTTACATACAGGCTTTAGATTGGTAATATCATTAACATATTCAGTAAAGAGATTGCATAAAGTTGAATAGACTAAGTAGTCTTTTAATTAATCTGAATAATGTTTTTTTAAGGTATTCTTAGTGTTCATGAGTGTGTCAGACCGAACTGTAAAATAGAATTTGGGATATTAATTTTAACAAAATAGTTCTATTCTTAGATTTTTTCTGCCTTGAAGCTCCTGTTGAAATCAGTAAGCTCCACTGCTGTATACGTTTACTATTAGGAATGTGACTTGAAGAGGTAGTCAAGAGATACTGAAGAAAATTTGTTAAGCATTTTTTTCAGCCTTCTCCTGAAAGGTAAGAGGTAGTGGTTTGTGAAAAGTGTTCCATTTGGTGTTCTGTTCTTGTACCTCAAGCATTCATAGCTAGATACTTAACCAGCTATTGGCAGCTAAGAGGGAATAAAAAGAATGATTTCTTTTTCTTTTAATATTCAGTTGAATCAGCTTGCTATTATTTCGTTGACAGTTTTTGCATCTGTGTTCATTGGAGATATTGGTCTATAATTTTCTTTTCTTGTAGTGTTCTTGTCTGACTTGCATATGAGGGTAATGTTGCCCTTGTAAAATAGTTTGGAAGTATTTCTTCATCTTCTGTTTTTCTGAAGAGTTTTAAAAAGATTAGTTTTAATTCCTTTTTAAATGTTTAGTAGAATTTACCAGTGGAGCCATCGGATTCTAGGCTTTTATTTATTGGAAGATTTTTGATTACCACTTCAATTTTCTTAGTTATGATTTGCCTGTTCATATTTTCAGTTAGAAGAAAACATAAAGAAAATATGTCTTGATATTAGTCTGGGTGATGTTTTGAATGTGACTCTCAAAGTATAGGCAACAAAAGAAAATATAGATATATCAGATTGCATCAAACTAAAAAGCTTCTGCACAGCAAATGAAAGAATCAACACAGTGAAAACACAGCCTATGAAATGGGAGAAAATATTTGCAATTCATATATCTGATAGGGCTAATATCCAAAATATATAAGAAACTCAAGCAACTCAACAGCCATTTAAAAAAATCAAATAGGGGCGCCTGGGTGGCGCAGTCGGTTAAGCGTCCGACTTCAGCCAGGTCACGATCTCGCGGTCCGTGAGTTCGAGCCCCGCGTCGGGCTCTGGGCTGATGGCTCAGAGCCTGGAGCCTGCTTCCGATTCTGTGTCTCCCTCTCTCTGCCCCTCCCCCGTTCATGCTCTGTCTCTCTCTGTCCCAAAAATAAATTAAAAACGTTGAAAAAAAAATTTAAAAAAATCAAATAACCCAATTCAAAAAAAATGGGCAAAAGACCTGAACAGAAATCTCTCGAAAGAAGACATATAAATAAACAATGGATAATTGAATGGTGCTCAACGTTATGAATTATCAGGGAAATACCAATCAAAACCACCATGAGTTATTACCTCACATCTACTAGAATGACTATGATCACAAAGACCAAACAAAACAAATATCAGTGAGGACGTGGAGAAAAATGAATCCTTGTAAATTGTTGCTGGAAATGTAAATTGTTACAGCCATTATGGAAAACAGTATAGAATTTCTTCATAAATTAAAAATAGGGCTGCTTTATAATCCAAGAATCCTACTTTTGTGTATATATCCAAACCAAACAAAATCAGTATCTTGTAGACATATCCACATGTTCATGTTCATTGCAGCATTATTCATAATAACCAAGATCTGGAGACAACTTAAGTGTCTGTTGGGAAGTGAATGGATAAAGATGTACTATATTGTATAGATACATAATAAAAAACATTCAGACATCAGAAAGATGCAAATCCTGTTATTTGAGACAACATGCATGAACCTGAAGGATATAATGCTAAGTGAAATAAGCATACAGAGAAAGATAAGTTCTACTTATATGTGTATTCTAAAAAACAAACAAAGAAAACACGTTTAACTCAGAGAAACAGAGATGTATGATATGTCCTCTTTCCTATACATATGTTTTACAAATTGTCAAAGGATTTTAATCTAAGACTTCTTTTATGGAGTTTCCATGTCACTCAACACGGGCCATGCCATTTCCTTTACACCTGCTATTATTATCTATATATTGATGACTCTCATTTTATTTTTTTAAATTCCAATTCCAATTTACTTCTTTAGTTTCAGAACTCAATAGCTGATACTCAATAGCTACTGTGTATTTTGAGATGGAAAGTTCCATTGTAACTCAAACACATATGTCCAAATACAGGATCCATCATACCCTGCCCCTCCTATTTTCCCCCTCACTCATAACTCTTCCTCACTCACATCCCCAAAAGTGAAATGTATATATTTTATTTCTCCATTATCTGCATCCTGTCTTCTGTGGCATAGGTATTCATCCACAAAGAAGATTAAGGCAGAAATGTGTGTCATTTGTTACTTCTTACTCCATATTTTAACTGCAATTACCAGTCTAAAAACTGGTAATTTTTACCAGTTTTACCAGTTGGTAACTGGTACCAGTTACCAGTTTTACCAGTTGGTAACTGGTAATCTCTTACTTGGATTGCCTAAGACATTTTTTCTTCTTCTAGTTTTGTCCTTTTGGAAGTCAGAGTGAGCTCACTGATCCAACTAAGCACCTTCTGTATTTCCCAAACCGCGATTAGGATCAAGTGCAAACATCGATGCATAGCACACAGTACCCTTCAAGGTCTCAGTTCATCCACTCTCTACTATTCTCTGGCGGTTCTTCTCTTGCACTCCAGCCCCAACTAACTTGTCACATCAGGATCCTGATCATATATCTTCAACTCTTTTTATTTACAATGCTCTCAACCTGAAATCCTGCCCTACCCTTTCTCTGCTAATTACACTTAAGATGCCAATTATATGCTATTTCCTTCACAAACTTTTCTTTACCATTAGGGCTGTGTGAAGTGTTTTGTTCATTGGAATATCCCATAACTGTCTGTATCACATCGTGACAAATGTGTGACTTGGAGTACAACTTAAACATTTCATTACTATTTATCCAGCTTGGTTTTTTAACTTTATCTTCTAGTTCACCTATTCTCTCCTCTGCCTCTTCAATCCGAGCCGTCGTGGTTTCCATTTTGTTTTGCATTTCGTTTAAAGCGTTTTTCAGCTCCTCGTGACTGTGCCTTAGTCCCTTGATCTCTGTAGCAAGAGATTCTCTGCTGTCCTGTATACTGTTTTCAAGCCCAGCGATTAATTTTATGACTATTATTCTAAATTCACTTTCTGTTATATTATTTAAATCCTTTTTGATCAGTTCATTAGCTGTTGTTATTTCCTGGAGATTCTTCTGAGGGGAATTCTTCCGTTTGGTCATTTTGGATAGTCCCTGGAGTGGTGAGGACCTGCAGGGCACTTCCCCTGTGCTGTGGTGTATAACTGGAGTTGGTGGGAGGGGCCGCAGTCCGACCTGATGTCTGCCCCCAGCCCACCGCTGGGGCCACGGTCAGACTGGTGTGTGCCTTCTCTTCCCCTCTCCTAGGGGCGGGATTCACTGTGGGGTGGCGTGGCCCGTCTGGGCTACTTGCACACTGCCAGGCTTGTGGTGCTGGGGATCTGGCGTATTAGCTGGGGTGGGTAGGCAAGGTGCACGGGGGCAGGAGGGGCAGGCTTAGCTCGCTTCTCCTTAGGTGATCCACTTCAGGAGGGGCCCTGTGGCAGCGGGAGGGAGTCAGATCCACTGCCGGAGGTTTGGCTCCGCAGAAGCACAGAGTTGGGTGTTTGCGCGGAGCGAGCAAGTTCCCTGGCAGGAACTGGTTCTCTTTGGGATTTTGGCTGGGGGATGGGCGGGGGAGATGGTGCTGGCGAGCGCCTTTGTTCCCCGCCAAGCTGAGCTCTGCCGTCCGGGGGCTCAGCAGCTCTCCCTCCCTTTGTCCTCCAGCCTTCCTGCTTTCTGAGCAGAGCTGTTAACTTCTGACCTCCCAGACGCTAAGTCGAGCTTGCTGTCGGAACACAGTCCGTCCGGCCCCTCCGCTTTTGCCAGCCCGACTCGGGGGCTCTGCTTGGCCGGCGAGCCGCCCCTCCGCCCCGGCTCCCTCCCGCCAGTCCGTGGAGCGCGCACCGCCTCGCCGCCCTTCCTACCCTCTTCCGTGGGCCTCTCGTCTGCGCTTGGCTCCGGAGACTCCGTTCTGCTAATCCTCTGGCGGTTTTCTGGGTTATTTAGGCAGGTATAGGTGGAATCTAAGTGATCAGCAGGACGCGCGGTGAGCCCAGCGTCCTCCTACGCCGCCATCTTCCGGAACTCTCTCCAGCTTGGTTTTTTAAAGAGTAGTTTCCTTCAGGGATCTCTACTATGCATAGAATATGCTAATTGTTGTTGTAGCTTTTTTTTGATAAGACTGAGTCAGTGATTATTTAGTAAATAAATAGTATGAAATAAAAATGGTTTATAATCACCTGACAATCACTCCACCTTGCTAATATTATTTTTTTTAAGTAGGCTTGATGCCCAACCTGGGGCTCAGCCAGCCAGGTGTCCCTACCTTGGTAATATTAAAAGAAATATAAATTTTACAGAACTGAGATATCATGTTTGGTATATCACCTGCAGTTATGTTTTATTATAAATAAGAACTCTTCAGATGTTGGTGATCATAACAAAAATGGATATTTTCATATATCACTGATGTACGGACAGATTATTTTAATTTTTAGGATGTAACTTGATACCGTGCATCTACAGTTTATACCTCATGACTTTATACCTTATGACTTTAATTCAGTCATTCTATTTATATAGGTTTATTATAAAAATACTATTTTGGGTTGTAGGCAAATTATTTGCAAGTTTCCACTAAGGTTTTATTAAAAATGAAAAAGCATATAAAATATGAAACAGCACAGAATAATTATATATGTATGAAACTTCTGTGGAACAAAGTACATAATAATATTTATGGTGAGCTTTTTAATGACATGAATCATGATTAGGACATTTGCCAGGTAAGGAATATAGTATTCAAAAAGATATAATTGTAACTATATGATAATACATGTAAAAAATAAGAATGAAAATAAATACAAAAAAACTGTAAAAATACAAATCTCCTGATAATAATAGTATAATGATGGTAGTATAATTTTTATTGCCTTCTTTCTATAACTTCCAAAATTCCCATTATGAATGTATATTCTACTTACATGTAGAACATTATAATGTAAGCCCCTCAGTGTTCTGCTAATTTCCAAGTATATACTCTCTTATCTCTTCATTCATTCACCAAATATTGACTGAACAGCAATAAATAAGACAGACAAGGTACATCATCTTTCTGTTTTCGTGGAAGAAGACAACATGTGTAAGAAAGAAAATACATACATGAATAAAGTCAATCAAATGTATAAATAAGTAATTAATAATTATAATACATGCTATGCAGGAAATAAGTAGACAACAAATAGAAGGGCATGACAGAATGCAATTCATAAGAAAGTACGATAGGTGGTAATAGATAATTAAAAGAGATCAACTATGTAAAGGACTAAGAAACAGCATTCCAAGCAGAGGAAACAGCAAGTGCAAAGAAGTTCAGATGAACATAAGCATGGTATGTTCCAGAAATAGAAACAGAATCCACAGTGACTAAAATGTAATTGTGAAGAGAAAGTGTGGAAACATAGAAAGAGAAGATCATTAGGACCATGGTAAGGACTTTGGATTCTAAGTGCACTGAGAAACCCTTTTAAAGGCTATCTGGCTTAATTATTTATGTTGTAATCATTAAGTTTCTCATACCACTACTTGATAAAGATAATTATATTTATTGCTAACCTTACATTTGTTCTATAAAAATAGCAATCGGTGTATCAATTATATTATATATTATATACATTTAAATAAATACAGTGAGTGATGTATAAAATTACCTTATTTATTATATATTTATGTCTCCAAAACTCCTTTAATCTTCTTGACATTTTCCCTTCCCTGTATCCTAAGACCCTGTACAATTCTAATCTGGCCATTCTTGCTCCTCTTTTTGCTGAAATGCCATCTGTGTCCCTTTCTAGGCTCTTTCACTTGAAAATCTCATGTATTTCCATAGCTCCCACTATCAAAACATTACCTATCCTTTCCTCTCCTTGCAGTAGAGACATGCATTCCATATTGTGTTTCTAGCATAGATCAATCAAGAGAGACATAGCCAGGGTATTTATATTTCTTACCTCAGATATCTCTATGTGGATACTCTCTGAACTGCTCCTGAACTCTATCTCCTAAACCTATTTTATGTTTGTTTGTTTCTTGAATTGACAGTTTTGTTAATAGAACCAATTCTATTAATCAAATCACTCAAATTCAAAACCACAAATTCACCTTTGATATGCTCTTGTATCTCCTCCTCCATGACCTTATATCCTCCACTGTGCCATCCTGCCTAATCACTGCTCATGCATGAACCCTGCTTCACATGCATACATATCCGTTTGTTCACTAACAATAACATTTTTATGTCTGAAATATGTTTCTTCTTTTATATTTCTAGTTTTATTTTCTTTTCTCAAGCTGAAGTTGTCAGCTAGCAAATAATTGACAGGTAGGAAGGGGAAATGGCAAATGTAATACAGATATAATTGTCATATGCTGCACAGATGTACAGAAGAAAGAAGGCATAAAAAGACACTGGGTTGTTATGACCTGTAGATATCTGTAGTTCATCCCATTAATAATGGATTTTGACAGGCACTAAGATCATGTATCTTATAAAATGTTAAATTCATTGTCTTTTATTATGAGTAAATTAGACTCCCATGTCATAACTTATTTTTAATTTTCAATTTAATGTTATTAATATATTGAAAAATATTTAAACGTTTTGGTCACATATTGAATAAGCAGTATCTAGTTAGGAAGAATACAATTGACTTATGCTGATGTCTGTTACTAGTACGCACAATTATATAATATAATCATTATACAAAAGCTTTCTGTTGCCATAAATTGACATGACATTTTACTTTATTTATTAATATATGTGAGAATGACCCTTAACAAGGCTGTGCCTATATTGTGTGTTTAAACTTCGTGCATGCTGAATATTTGCGGATACAGTAATCATTAAACATCTCAGTTGGGAATTCTAACATTTAAATTTAAGCAGTGAAAAGTAGGTTAGTTATAAACAAAGTGGCTTCTGAAACAGGAGCAATCTATATGTACATAAATTCAAAGTCCTCATATCCATTAGAATTGATCTAGAATATCAAGTTTGCATTGGCCCAGATACTTAATACTTTTTCTCTCTAATACTCTCTCTCTCTCATTAACATTCATTGTACAATATAGTTTCCATATCACTAAGGTAAGAAAATATGTAAAAAAACAATTTTAATTTAGCCAGAGTAAAAGAACAAACCTACAAAAAGTCAACAGAAATCTTGTAAAAGGTTATCGTATTTCATTTACTTGATACCAGTTATTTTTATCTAATGCATTTTTAAATCATCTAAAGCCATAAGTAGTTTTGGTTGTAAGAAAATACATTGTACCACTGTTTGCTTTTCACCCATCATTTCTAGAAATAGTTTTACCTTAAGATACCTTCCCTGACATTTGGAAGCTCACAGTACTCCAGGGTCTGCCAAGTCTAGAACATCAATTTTATGTGTTCTCTCTCTTTCCCACTGTCTCATTTTCCATAGAAAATCTATGATTATACACAAATATGCCAGACATGGAGAGAAGAGGAAAAGAAAGTTTTCTTTGTTCTCCTCTTCTGTAACACTGAAAGTCTCAGGAATGGGCATTCTCTTGGCCTTGAAAGATAAATGGGTATGGTTTATTTGGAGCAGTTTTCTATCTGTAATATAAAACCAGAATTTGGGCCCTTCCTTAATTAAAAACAAAAACAAACAAAAAATAACCACAACACTTTTTATATAATTCATTAGAGTTAAAATTCCACAATCTGCTAACAAAAATTTTGAACACTATTCTTTTGAAATGTAAGCTATTTATGTAAGACAGTTTAATTTTATATTGTATATCATATAAGTGCATTCTTTCTTTTTTTATTGCCTCACTATATCTCCTAGAAATGTTTTAATCGATACACATACACATACCACAATTCAACATGATAGGTGTTAGATGTTTCTATTTATTATTAGCATTTTTTCCCCGTTAACAGCTTTATCCTTTTTTTTTCTCCTTCTCTCATTGTATACTCTATTCCAGGCATAAATCTTTCTGAACCCATCAGGAAGATGGATGAAATGTTAAGCAGTAAAACACTAAAATATTCCTATTTGGCAGCTTTGATGTACAAGCATTTGGCAGTTATGTTAAATGGGAATAAATGATTTTTAAAAATCATATATATATAACGTCAGGTGCATTTTTGAAATTTTCTTCAATCACTTATAGTTATTAAACCAATGTAATCTTACTCTTTAAAACCATGTTGAGATATATTATTGGATGTTTTGATATTTAAGACTATAGATGCTTTAGCTATTAAATTCTTATCTATAATTGATTATTCATTTGAAGTAAAACTGTGTAATGAGATTTTTAAACTTGTTAAAAAGAGCTATTTCTTTTACTATCTCTTACTTTTTGTTAAAATAATTAATTTCCAAAGCTCACAAATAACATTGGGAAGTCATCATTAAGAATATAAAATAAAGCATCCTTTGTTGAATAGATATAGATTAGATTAGCTTGAAGACATTGAATTAAAAAAATAATGCTCCTCGAGTCACCTGGGTGGCTCAGTCAGTTAATCATCTGACTCTTGATTTCTGCTCAGGTAATGATCTCACAGTTTGTGAGATTGAGTCCTGCATCAGTTTCTGTGCTGACTGTGTGGAGCCTGCTTGCAATTCTCTCTCTTTCCCTTTCTCTCTGCCCTCCCCCTCCATAAATAAATAAATAAATAAATAAATAAATAAATAAATAAAATGGTTCTCACAAAATATAAACAAAGATAGCCTTCAGTCTTTTTTGCTTCTAGATGACTTTATTTCTCTGCTCTGATCAAGAATAGATGTGGTAGCAAAGCAGGTAGCAAATAAAATTGCAGCTACTTTGCTAAATAACAGATATGACTTTCGCAGATAAATTACCTGTTACCACCTAGTGTAAATAAGGGAATAGTTCTAAAGAAGAGGAAAAACAAGAAACATTGGATTCAAAGCATTTAGTATTTAAAAAGTTGTTTGGAATGTGGAATGCTCTGAATAAAAAATACTAATGAAATTATACTGAGATTTTCCAATTACATAGTACTTCATTTTCCCTATTAAAATATGTGTTTAATGTTTATAACTTTTATCTTATTGAATGTTCCCTTTTTAAGAGATAAGCACCTTGAAGAAGTTGATGTTTGAAGTAAGACAATAAAAATCTCTATTTGACAGTTTTGATATAAAAGTGTAGGCAGTTTTGCAAAATGGAAATGAGTGAATTTTAAAATTATAAACAAAGCCAAATAAAATTAGAAGGTGACTAAAAAAACCTTCCATCATTTATAATTTGAAAAGTGATACTTTAAACATACACTTTACATTAGTGGTGATATTTTTTTTGTTTTATTTGTTTTGAAAGCTAAAAATCTCAGTTCAAAGATAAGTGTTTTACTAATTCTTATTAGCTCTCCTGATTTCCATGCTCACTCTCTTTATTTTCATCGTTTTAATTTTTCTACTTTAATTTTTATAAAAAAAACTTTTAAATTCAACAGAAGGGCCTGATTAAACAAAATGTCATGATTTTGAAATTACTTTGATTTATTTAAAAAAAATTTTTTTTTTAACGTTTATTTATTTTTGAGACAGAGAGAGACAGAGCATGAATGGGGAGGGTCAAAGAGACTGAGACACAGAATCTGAAACAGGCTCCAGGCTCTGAGCTGTCAGCACAAAGCCCGACGCGGGGCTCGAACTCACGGAGCGTGAGATCATGACCTGAGCCGAAGTCAGCCGCTTAACCAACTGAGCCACCCAGGCGCCCCGAAATTACTTTGATTTATATTAAGTCGGGAAAAATAGGTAATTTAATATGAAAAACTTAGAACTGCACAATTTTATGTCAAAAACATTATTTTTTTGTGAGTAATCAAATCTTATTGGATGACTTAAAAAACAGAAATATTTAAAAGCAGACAAAAACAGATATAAGGAAAGACAGCTATATAGGATTTAAAACATTCTATATAGGAAAGTAATGGATACCAGTTTGCTTCTCTTAAGCAGCTTAAAACTCTAGCTGTTAAAAATAATATATAGGCACATAAAACATTAAAAGAAAATGGGAAAACAACAAATTATTAAAGACAGAAATCATGACCATAGAAGAGAGGTTGTATTTTATATGCCAATGGGATCCTAGAAATAAACATTTCTTCATTGTTCCCTCCCTTACCTCCATCCTTCCTCCTTACCTTCTTCCCTCCTTCCTTCCCTTGTACCTTCTTTCTTTCCTTCCTTTCTTTTTACTTTCTTTCTTCCTTTCTCCACTCATTCATCTGTTTATTAAATGCATGGAACACTTGTGTATGTCTGGAAACAAGCTATGGCTCTCACTATTAAAATATTGTGAGATATTGATAATTAATATTTTTGGTGACATTAAACACATATTTTGGAAATTTAGAAAAAAAAGGAAATTTATCCCAAATGCGACATTTCTATTAACAACAAATTGTTTTTCTTTTTTTCCCCCCTCATATAACGTAATTTCTGTACCATCATCCTACAGTACAAAAACCATTTAAAACACTTGCTAGAGATCATGGAATAAACACTTTTGAAATTCATATCCTTCAAGCTTTGTTTCATTTTGAAACTGAAAAGATGGTACTTTGAATAGAGATACCTGATTGCAGTGACCATGTGATATTTTCTTATTTTTATTTTCTTTAAACCAGGATGTTTTATAATATTATGCAGTCATAATACAATCATGTTTTACCCAGCCAATCACTCATTTCCAGAGGTTTAAATTTTTTAAGTAAAAGCCAATATCTTTGTAGAATTGTATCTAATAAAATCACACTTATTGCCTTCGCATTTTAACTTTAAGAATTTTTAAAAACTAACATTCATGTATTTATTCTTTTGTTCAACATTATTTAGTGTCTCTGACTCCAGAATAAATTCTTGTTTTGTCACCTATAATCAAGGCAAAATTAGAAATTTATAATCACCCATGAAAAATAAGCAATGGGACTGTTTGACTAAATGTTTTCAGATGTTAAATATTCCAAAGCAAAGGGAGTTCTGGTCACATTTTGTAAGGAAACTGTGTGTTCAGAGGAGATGTATCAGGAAAGTGCAGCATTTATGAGTCAAGTCCTATAAGGAGAATCGAAGGAAGTACGATTGTTTAAACCGAAGAAAAATTTAGTAATGGGGATAAATTAACAGTCTTTGTTTTTTAATCCAAAGAAATATGGAAGCAAAACTATAGTTCATTTGTGAAACTTAAAATGAATATCCAGGATCAATGAAGAGAGGCTAGAGAAACATATTTTAGACCAAGTTAAAAGCACACACACACACACACACACACACACACCCTTGTACACGCGCGCGCACACACACACACACACACACACACACACACACACACACCATACTAGGCAGGAAAGGATAAGGGATAACTTTGGTGGTTGTGTGGTAATAAAATTATTCTGAGAAAGAATGGGAGCAAGGAAATTAGATAGAAAGCTATAACATGGCCCAAAAGTGAAATCTCATTTGGCTGTGAGACTAGTAGAGATGACCAAAGTATTTGTGTTTTGTTAATGTTTTGTAAGTCAGAAAGCTTTGGTGATTGAATGTGATGAATGAAAAAAAGAGAGAAATGAAGGATTGCTTTTAGGTTTTGTTATTTGAAGCAACTTCATGAATGGGATTACTGGTTGCTGAAAAAGGCAATATTGGAGGAGAAATGAGATGGGGATAGATGTGAAGAGCATCTTTTTTAGATGTTGTAACTGTGGAGCGTGAAATGTTTATTAGATATAGAAGTGGTGTTTATGCAGTTAGATATATGTATCTAGAATTCAAATCAAGTCAAGGCTGGGGATAGATATTTAGACAATATTAAAATCATGGACTCAGTAAGTGCATCTCAAGAGACTGCAATTAGAAAAGGGAGTGAATTCCAGAATTGATTTTTTTTTTATATCAAAATTGAAAGACCAGGCAGTGAAGAGAGAGAGAGAGAGAGAGAGAGAGAGAGAGAGAGGATTAGTCTGCATAGTAGCAAGAATCTATGGATGTATCAATTTTGGAAGAAAGGAAATTATAGAAAATTTTTTGGAAATTTGAATTTTCTTTTGAAAAATGTAATGGACTTTTTTTCATTGAAAATGGAATGTTGTTGGGGCGCCTGGGTGGCGCAGTCGGTTAAGCGTCCGACTTCAGCCAGGTCACGATCTCGCGGTCCGTGAGTTCGAGCCCCGCGTCAGGCTCTGGGCTGATGGCTCGGAGCCTGGAGCCTGTTTCCGATTCTGTGTCTCCCTCTCTCTCTGCCCCTCCCCCGTTCATGCTCTCTCTCTGTCCCAAAAATAAATAAAAAAAAAAAAAAAAAAAAACGTTGAAAAAGAAAAAAAAAATTTAAAAAAAGAAAATGGAATGTTGTTTATATACAACAAAACAGGTTACAGAACAGTTGCTATTCCCAAAGATACTGAAAGTTATTTTTCTACATGCAAGTATATGAAACTGTTAATGACTATAAATGAGTATGAGACGTATTTTAATCTTTTACTTTTGAAAAACAAGCTTATTACTTCACTGAAAGGGAAACTTGTGATAGTGATGATATCATCTTATTTGAGTCACTTTGTTAAGTATGTACACTAATTTAGAGATTAAAGAAACGAACATGAATTCCACAGAATCATAGATTAAGTTACACAATTTAATGATAAAGTGAGGTATTTTACATGCTTATTATATTTGACTAAACCTAGAGTTGGAGTACAGTGATAGTTTTTTTCATATGTTTTCAAGAGCAGATCTTTATTTTCAAATAATCATAACTGACTTCTGTGCCGCTATTTTTTTTTAATTTTGTTGATTGTAGGCAATAGATTATTCATTAAGAATCATGAGTCATTTTAAAAAAGGAAATACAAACATTGAGGAAATAGGGGTATAGGGAAGAATCATATTTATTGATAAATGTATATGTCTGTCTAGTTTTCACAAAATAATCTCTCTTACCCATCATCATGCTTCTAATATAACTGTCACTTCCATTCAACATGCTGATCTCCATAACAATACACAGCGAGCAGAAAAAACCTATAATTTATTATGTTCGCAAATATTAGACTATCTAAAAGGCCAAAACTGAGAAAGGGAATTTGGAAATGAGGTGATATTTAAACATAGCAGCACAAAATGCATATAATTATGGCTACAAAAGTTATTCTCCAGAATGCCTGAAAGTTGGTTGGTTAAGAATGATTTAAATTGTCATTACAAACAACAGTGTTTACCATGAATTAGAAATTAATATTACATTATTAGAATTATCATTTTGACTAATTTTACCTTCTGTTAATCATGAAATCAGGTGAAAGATAAATCAAACGAAGCATTTTAAATTTGGGAGTGTCAGCTATTAATACTTCACAGAAAGAAATTTTGGCAATACAATATATCTCAATAAAAACAAATGTCAAGAATTTTACAAATTATAATATCAACCGTGTAACATGTCACTGATAACAGAGGGTAATTTCTGACTATATTGGTTAACAAAAAATATTCTAATACAATGAATTCTAAGACTAGAATATCTAATTTAACTAACAAGCATTTTGTCTTTATCCATTTCATGAAATAAATAGATTAAAAATTCTAGTGTTTGTCTGTTACATGTGTACAAAAACAACTTCTCATTCTCATTATCTTAACATATCCTTATTAAAATTAAAAGTAAGTGTTAATATGCACCGGGAAATTTTCAGGTTATTCTGAAGTGCATCTAGTTATGTATATTTAGACTATTTTCTTTTACTCTGCTGTCTCCCAAGTTAGAGTTTTTTTTTTTTTTTTTTTTGCAAATAAAAGCCACACCAGCTCAAACAGTCATGACCATATGTTCAACAAATGGTGATGATAATGATGATGATAATTATGATATTGAATCTTTACAGACCATAGAATAAGTGCTTGCTGCTTAACTGTGTGACCTTTAGCAAGTCACTTACATACTATAACCTTTCAGTCTCTAAGCTAGAAGAGGGACAAGAACGCATTGCCCGCTTAAAAAGAGTTATAAAGATCAAATGAAATGATACATGTGAAAACCCTCAAAAACAAGTTCAAGTACTGTGATTCATTTTGTTAGTGAAGATGATAGATTTAAACAGCCATCTCATCTTTTATTCTCATCTCTGCTTATAGTATATGAGCAGTTTAAGATCCACAGGGTGGGTTCACTGTATATAAAAAACTTAATAGATGCACATGCACACAAAAATCTTAACACATCAACCCCCTCAATTAATTGCTCAAGCTAACTACCCATAGCAATTTACATAAGTTTTAAAATATTTATTGCACATTTAGCCAGTATTTTTCACTTGAAAGGAAGATTGGAGAAGTATCCTAAGGGATTCAGGAAAGAAAAAAGCCAGTTATATTCAAATTATATACAGTGGGAAAATTTAGTGATATAATTTAGTTATCCAATTGCAGAATACTAGGAAGATAAATGAAGATAAGTGTTTTGTAAATATTGGGACTTTAAATTGTACTTTAAAAATTTTCATTGGGGCGCCTGGGTGGCTCAGTTGGTTGAGCGGCCGACTTCAGCTCAGGTCATGATCTCGCGGTCCGTGAGTTCAAGCCCCGCGTCGGGCTCTGTGCTGACAGCTCAGAGCCTGGAGCCTGTTTCGGATTCTGTGTCTCCCTCTCTCTGACCCTCCCCCGTTCATGCTTTGTCTCTCTCTGTCTCAAAAATAAAAACGTTAAAAAAAAAAATTTAAAAAAAAATTTCATTTAAATTGTACTGAATATAAAAATTATGTACAATCCTTAAAAATTGTGTCTTTAAATCCAATCTACCATACAATTAAAAAAAGTGTATATGCCTATCTAGTCACATAATAGACTAATTAACTAATAAGAAGAATGTAGAGAATATAATCACAAAGATTATTTACAGCAGTTTAGAATAGCAAGTGCTAAACACAAATACTATTAAAGCAACACCCATTTAATGACAATGAACATTTTCAGGAGAAAACATGGGGAAAATGTACTTTAATGTTTCCTGCTACTAGTTTTTGTCAAATAAGTGTTCATATATAAGAGAAAAATAATGATTAATTATGTGTTTTTCTTTTTAAATAATGTAAGAAGGATACAGTAAAAACGAGTGATATTTTGTCATATGTGATATGCTGTATAAATGCACATATTTTCATACAAGGTGACATTGTGCTTGCTTTCTCACTCTGAGACTTAGACTATTTTATTATAAATGCATTTTTCAATAGTTTGGAATACAGCAGAACACAACTTAAATCATTCACAACTAAAATTATGTCTTTTTCTCTCATGTAAGCATGATGATTAAAGTGACACATAATTAATGGCCTGGTAACTACTGAAAGGGAGGTCATTTGCAAAAGCCGAGTAAGTTGAAAAACCCTTTATGATATAATTGTGTTATATTAATTATAATGGAGTAATCAATATAAATGAAGTCTTTTTGGTAATGTTACTAAGGAAAAAGAAATTTCCTATAAAATTAAAATCAGAGGGGTGCCTGGGTGGCTCAGTCGGTTAAGCGTCCGACTTCAGCTCAGGTCACGATCTCGCGGTCGGTGAGTTCGAGCCCCGCGTCCGGCTCTGGGCTGATGGCTCAGAGCCTGGAGCCTGCTTCTGATTCTGTGTCTCCCTCTCTCTCTGCCCCTCCCCCGTTCATGCTCTGTCTCTCTCTGTCTCAAAAATAAATAAAACGTTAAAAAAATTTAAAAAAAATTAAAATCAGAAAAAGAATTCAGAGGGTGCCTGGGTGCCTCAGTCAGTCACAAACCTTGAGATCATGACCTGAGCTGAAGTTGGACACTTAACTGACTGAGCCATCCAAGCTCCCCTTCTGTCTTCAGTTTTAACAAAAAAAGTAATAATAATTATTGAAGAAAGTTTTAGACATTGTAGGTTGCACTGGTCTTATAGTCTCTGTTCATAATTTATTTAGTAATGGATAATGGCAGAGAGAGTCTGACCAATTCATTTCTCAATAATAACTGAGCTCTTCTCAGAATTTTACCTAAAGGCTAAATGTCTAAATTTTTAAGAAACAGGGATAAATATTCTTGCTGAAATACTTGTGAGGCCAATGGATGCATTGATTTCAGAGTCATGTGATCGAAAGCTCACCCTATAGCACCCATCTTTACAAGTCCTGTGTTTCTGCAGCTGCCTATGAGCATGGTTATTTGGGCAGGATGAACAGAAGCAGAAAGGCTAAAGGGTCTCTGAAAAAAATTCAAGAGGCATTTTTTTTCAAAAAAATTAGCACTTTACAGCTGATTACATTTTTTTGTGGAGGATAAAATATTGTTAATTGAATTAATTATTTGAATGTACTAGAAATATAAAAGCTTATCATAATTATGAAGACACACATTACAAATGTCAAAATTACAATACTGGGAGACTATTTTAGCTTTAAAAAAGAAAATAAGCATAACATCTTGACAACCACCAGCAAAGTCATTTCTTAATCACTTTGATTTGATAAGTACAAGTGTATTCTTATTTTCAAAATCCAAACTGGTTATATCCATAGTTAAATCTATACTAAATGTTCACACATTTCTGGAACTGGGCACAAAGTTTAAACCTTTTTAAATTTTTATTGAAGTAATTATTGATCACCAAAAAGGATTTAAGAAAAGAGAGGTTGCATTTTATGTACTGAATGGTAAATTATTACCAGGACATGATAGAATAAATTATGATAATGACTCACAGTAAGTGTAATAATCAGAACAACTATGTTTTCAATGTAACCTTAATATAAAACAGTTTACTTAAAATATAATTACTTTTTTTTGAAGATATTTTAGAGGTTAATCTGTGGGAAGTAGATTGAGGGCTATATACCAAGTATTATTTTAAATAATAAGTATTGTTTATTTTTATTTTACTTATTTGTAACTGATTAAGCTTTGTTCACAGCTCATTTAAAAAAATTATATATTTACATGATCTGGCCTGTCTATCTCACAGAAGCCTGCTCAGACTTTTTATAAAGGACATATTACTCTTCATTAAATATTCTCATAGAAATAAAAAAAAATACCACAAATGCAGACTCTGTATTTGCCCCCAATAAAGAATAGTAATTTAAGACTTACCAATGTATTGATCAATTAATATAAATTAATTGTAACTCATTTTACTTTGCCTGAAGAGATCTGTTTGAAGACATGAATTGGATTCTGAAACACTTTTTCATCATATCTTTACTGTGAAGAACTAATCACATTACTTAATGAAGGGAAATGTTTGGAGGTAGTAATAAATTCTCACAGTTGATTAACTTAAAATGTGTAAAAGATGAAGATCTAATAATAATGTTATCATTGTTGAAAAAATAAAATAGCAGTCATATTTAATTCTGGCTAAAGGTAAGGAAAGTGCTTTTTCTTACGTTTAAAATGTTAGAGACCGGGGCGCCTGGGTGGCGCAGTCGGTTAAGCGTCCGACTTCAGCCAGGTCACGATCTCGCGGTCTGTGAGTTCGAGCCCCGCGTCGGGCTCTGGGCTGATGGCTCGGAGCCTGGAGCCTGTTTCCGATTCTGTGTCTCCCTCTCTCTCTGCCCCTCCCCCGTTCATGCTCTGTCTCTCTCTGTCCCAAAAATAAATAAAAAAAAAAAAACGTTGAAAAAAAAAATTAAAGAAAAAAATAAAATGTTAGAGACCAATTTTCTTGTGGGTAGGAGTTGTTCTTTGTCTCCCATATCCCTAAACCAATCTTGGGCATTTAGAGGAAACATTAAATTGAATCTAGCTCATATATGCGTTGAAAGATAATTATCAACAACTTTGTTTGAAATGTCTTTAATTAAGACACTAAGTTCAGGGGTGTCCGGGAGGCTCAGTTTTTTTAAGCTTGATTTCAGCTCAGGTCATGATCAGGTTTGTGAGATGGAACCCTGAATCGGGCTCTGTGCTGACAACATGGAGTCTGCTTGGGATTCTCTCTCTCCCTCTCTTACTTCCCCTTCCCCGTGTGCTTTCTCTCTATCTCTCTTTCTCAAAATAAATTAAAAAAAATAAAAAAAGACACTAAGTTCTCCTTTTTGAAATGTGAATTAAAATAACTGAGAGATAAACAGACAAAAAATGAATTTTGTGTAACAAGTGTTAGGCTCTTTTTCTTTATAAACACAGATCAAAGACAAAAATGTTTATTTGAGAAGCACAAGACATTGCTTTTCAAGTTTATCAAATAAGTCTATTTTATCAATAAGGCAATTCCAGGAGGTGTCTCTAATGATGTTTTACCAAAAGAATTCAGAGCCTGGTTTAAGAATTGTTGTTTTAATTTTTCCTCTTTTTGGTATTCTTGGAAAATAGGCTATGTATACCACACCTGTGTGTATAAATGTCTATGTGTGTGTGGACTGAGAGAGAAATAGTGAATAATATTTTAGTAGTTAAATTGACACTATAACAGGTATCATTGTGGAAATTACATAGCTTAATTACTATAAACATTTCTCTTGTATCTTCAATTTGTCTTAATAATAAAAGTCCTTCTGAATTTTTGGTGAACAAAATAAGTAATATGATATTTTTAACCATTGTATGTTTTGAAGATTCTCAAGGTGTACACTATGTCTTTTTGTGTAAAAATGATTATCTGTAAGAGAACGGAAAAATGGATTTCAAGGGAGAAGTGAAAAAAATCATTATTTTGAATTATAATCTGGAATATTTAACGATCATTGCTATAATGACTGAGATGAAATACATAATATTATTTTATTAACAAACTAAATTTCAGTTTCAATGCAGTATCTACAAAATAAAACCTGAGAAATAGTAACAATAGAGAAATAGTAACAATAAAAAAAAGTGAGAATATTAACATTGGAAAACAGCTGAGTTTTATCATTCAATTGACTCTAGCCTCTTGTAAGTAAATATGCTTCCCTTTTCTATTTAATTGCAGATAAATATAATAATAATAATAATAATAATAGTAATAGTAATTCTGTACCCACATCAACTTTCTTTTTACCAAAAGTCTGTAATTAATATAACTCTATTTTTTATTCACAGATTCTGTTTATATCATAGAAACTAAAGAGCTCTTCAGGAAGACATTTATTATAGCCATGTCTTTTTTTACATGTTACCTTTTCCATGCTATTTTTGTCTTCTTTTTTCTTTCTTTCTTTCTTTCTTTCTTTCTTTCTTTCTTTCTTTCTTTCTTTCTTTCTTTCTTTCTTTCTTTCTTTCTTTCTTTCTCTTTCTTTCTTCTTTCTTTCTTTCTTTCTTTCTTTCTTTCTTTCTTTCTTTCTTTCTTTCTTTCCTTCTTTCTTTCTCTTACTTTCTAGAGAGAAAAAACACAAGTAGGGGAAGGGCAGAAGGAGAGAGGAAAGAATCTTAAGCAAACTACATGCTCATCGCAGCCTGATGCAGGGCTTGATCCCCGAACTGTGAGATCATGACCTGAGCCAAAATCAAGAGTTCCATGCTTAACTGACTGAGCCATCCAAGTGCCCCTATTTTATTTTTTAATTTGAGTATAGTTGACATACAATGTTATTTTAGTTCCACGTATAGAACCTAGTGATTCAACAACTCTATACATAGCCTAACTCTTGTGGTTAGGCTATGCTTACACAAGAATAGCTAGCATCTGTCACCATGCAACCTATTGCAATACCATTGACTATGTTCTCTGCTGTACCTTTTATTCCCATGATTTACTCATTCCATAACTGGAAGCCTGTATCTCCCACTCTCCTTCACTCATTTTGCCCACCCCTCCATCCCCTCCCCTCAACAACCATCAGTTTGTTCTCTGTATTTATAAATTCAGTTCTGCTTTTTGTTTGCTTGTGTATTGTTTTCTTTTTAAATGCCATTTAAATGTAAAAATTGTGTCAATTTCTATGTTTTAAAAGTTACTTTTTTTCAATACTGGTGTTTCCCTTTGCTTTTATAATTAGGTTTCCAACTTAGAATTTGTTGCTTGTATTTTTCCTGTTTAGTTACTGTATTTTTTTAACACTATATTCCATTTACTCTACTTTGACATTTAGCATGAGATAGGGATATATCCTTTTATTTTCCCTAGAAATTTCAAAATTTACTATATAATGCATTCCATGAACCAGGAACTTCATTATTTACATCTTCATTTTCAATACTTTTAATGATGGCTGACACATAATACACGCTCAAAAATATTTTCTGACTAAATGTTTATAGATTGGGAGAGGATAAGATATTTATTAAGAAAATACAGTAATTATGAATTATCTGTTTTTATAGTAATCAGAGATTTTCAATATTCTTTGTATCATAGGGTCATGCAGATCTAAGACTTATCTTATTTTTGCTTTACTGTCATCATTTTCAAATCTAAACACATCCAGTTTCACTCCAGCATTATAACTTTTATTTGTTGCATTTTACTTTTGTTGCCTAGTTACCTCTTTTGATTGACGAATTTTGTAAAATGTCATGTGAGTTTATTATTGGTAAAGAGCCAAAACAGCTACACATTTTGCTGTCTGTATATGAGCTAATTAAGTATGCAATAACCATTGACAGAATTTGAAAGAAGTGATGTGATTGGCCGCTAAACATGATGTCTATTTGTGATTTGTGGACTGAAATGCTAGCAACAAAGGTTGCACTTTATGCAATGCCTTACAGTTAACATACCATGGTAAAAGATGTTTGAACCATATTGTTGTGGAGATGATACTATTAAATTAAAAAAATCTAACAAGTGAAATATTTTAAAGTTGGTAGCAGGCAATGTGCAAATGCATGTCCTATTAAGTCCAAATGTTGAAAATAATGTTCAGGAATAGAGAAGTATATTATTTGAACAGAGCAAAGACGTTAATACATATGTACATAAATTAAAATTGGGTTTGCAAATAAAGGGGCATTTTAAATCAGTGGGGAAAGTATAGCCTAGTTTTTAAATAATATTAGGAAAACCAGCTATTTATATTGACCAGGAGAAAAAATCTAGGATTTTTTTTAGAAGAAAATGTAGGCAAATATTTATGACCTTAGCAAGAAATTGGTCTTAATTACAAAAAAATGCCCAGATTCCAGATCATGAAAGAAAGATCTGACTACATAAAATGAAGCACTTCTTTATCATGAAAGACTACTGACAGATTGGAAATATTCATTTAAAGAAAAGAAATGCCATTAATAATAAAGCTTGTCTAAAATACAGTAGGAAAAAGCTTATAAACCAGTTAAATAGGCAAGGAACATAAGAAATTTACAGAAAAATAGGTGGATAATTAATCTTTGAATAGTTTTTTAAACTCATAAATAAATCAGAAATTACAAATTAAAACCACAATAAGATATTTTTCACAATCAGATTAGCGAAACATTAAAGATTAATAACAACTCATTTTAAAAAGGACGCACACATACTGGTGTTCTTATGCTCTACTATTCAGAGTGTTAGTTAACAAAGACTTTTTGGGGCATTCAATAACACTATCAAAATTTTAAGCATGCACAGTTTACCTAGAAATTCAAACTCTAGGGCGTCTGGGTGGCGCAGTCGGTTAAGCGTCCGACTTCAGCCAGGTCACGATCTCGCGGTCTGTGAGTTCGAGCCCCGCGTCAGGCTCTGGGCTGATGGCTCGGAGCCTGGAGCCTGTTTCTGATTCTGTGTCTCCCTGTCTCTCTGCCCCTCCCCCGTTCATGCTCTGTCTCTCTCTGTCCCAAAAATAAATAAAAAATGTTGAAAAAAAAAAAAAAAAAAAAAAGAAATTCAAACTCTAGAACTTTTTTGTGCAAAATGAACTCCACATGAACCCTAAGTGAAAATATATGTCAGACTACAAATATTAAAATCAGCAATTCATCCCTCACTTTTTTTTTTACATGTGTTAACCTTTTCCTCAACTAGATCCATTATCATCCTGGAGCTTTCTAAGTATGTTATTTACTCTGTCAATATTGCTCCTTTAAACAAAATTCATATATCCATATATTATATATGTGTATATATGTCATAAACATACATATATGCATACACATATATATAATTAGACAGTTTTTTTCAATGTAACCATCCATAAATATGTGGATGTTACAGTGTGCATAAACAAAACCAATAATAATTTCTAAACAGAGTTCAGATGTTGAATTCTGTGTTTGAATAGTAGGCATACTGTATACAGTATCACAGAGAATGTAATTAGATCATCATTGCCACTAAATAACAGTGGTAATGTGGAAAAGTTATTCTTTCTGTCTTTGTTTTCTTATTTATAAAACAGGAATAAAAAAGCCTAACACAGGATTTTTAAAGATGAAATGAATGGTACACAGAAAGTGCTGTGCACTGAGGCTTTTCATAAGTAGAAATTATAATTCTTATATCTCAAAATTCTTTGGGTTATAGTATACATAAACAGGCTTTGCCTATGTAAATATATGTCCACTTTTATTTGAAGACCTTGAAGATAGAACAATATTTTTAAGGAAAATTTTAGGAAGTAAGTATTTAAAAAAATTAATAGCCTTTTCAGTCTCTTCATGGGTCATTTTTATTTTTGTTAATGTAACCTTTTATGACACTCTTTTTGTATAAACTTTTGTGAAAATATTATATCCATTTCTTCATTTATTTGTGAGAAATTGAGTTGCTTTTACAGTTCCCACAACAAATTTTATTAGTGTAGATTGCTGCATTTAACTATATTTATCTTTTTGAACTACATTTTTGGTATACACATATGCAGCAGGACAAAAATGGTATCAAATTGTATATTAATACCATATATTATAGCAAATGCAAATGTGCATTTTAGTAGATTTAAAAAGTTACATAGTTTAAATATACTATTGTGGAAATTGGGATGAAGACATCCTAGAACATAAAAATTAAAAACAGGCATCCCAGATTACCACCATTTTTCCCCCAATTTAGACTAGTACTCACTCTGACATACTTGATTTTTTTAGTGATCACATTAATACTATTTATATTAACATATAATTATTTTTTTAGACAGGGTTGACTCACATCTGGGGAAGGGTAAAGAAATTTTTAGGAATATTATAATTTCTACCAAGTCAAGGATATGATCAGCCAGTCATATCTAAGGAACTATTTTTACATAGTTAGTGTATATCCTTGCATTTGTAAAATGAAAGATGGCACTCCTTAGAAGAATTAAAGACAACTATCATGCCTATCTGTCATTTAACTTTATGCCTCAAACTATGTTTTTTAATGTGGTTTTCTTGAGACAAATATTCCAGATTAGTTCAACAGACTAAACCCCTGATACCTGCCAGTTTTTGTTCCAAACATAAAAGATGCAGGGGGACCTGGGTAGCTCAGTTGGTTGAGCATCTGCTCAAGTTGTAATCTCGTGATTTGTGAGTTTGAGCCCTGTATCAGACTCGCTGCTGTCAGTGTGGAGCCTGCTTCAGATCCTCTGTCCCTCTCTTTCTCTGCCCCTGCCCCACCTGTGCTCTCTCTCAAAAAATAAAATAAAACATTTGAAAAAGATGCAAAAGAAAAGAAACCAACTAGCCACACCTCCCCCCACCCTCCTGACACACAGATGATTGCAGAGCATAGTATGTACATAAGGGGTGGTAATCAACTATACATGGAGAAGTTAGGGAAAACTTTCTACGTATTTAATCCACTGCCTATCTTTTACCCTAGTTAATGATGTCACTCTCCTTGATCAAATACACATAATATATATCTAGACAGTAACTAGACAAGTAATTAAACTAATTTTAAGGGAGGGGGGAGTGGGCTTGAATATCAGTCATATATTCACTTGCTTACCTGAGCATTCCACTTAGAAACAATAACAACAACAACAACAACAACAACAACAACAACTAGGCCTTACTTTTAAGGTTAAATTATCTGAAAATGTGATTTTATATAAAAAATTAATTAATTAATCTTAGACAAAGCAGGAAAGAATATCCAATGGGAAAAAGCCTCTTCTACAAGTGGTTTTAGGAAAACTAGACTGCAACATGCAAAAAAATGAAACTGGACTGCTTTCCTACATGATACACAAAACTAAATTCAAAATGGATTAGAGACCTAAATATGAGGCCTGAAACCATAAAAATCCTAGAGGAGAACACACACAGTAACCTCTCTGATATCAGCCATAGAAACTTCTTTCTAGATATATCTCTTGAAGCAATGGAAACAGAAGCAAAAATAAACTATTGGGACCTCATCAAAATAAAAAGCTTCTGCACAGTGAAGGAAACAATCAATAAAGCTAAAAGGCAGCCTACAGAATGGGAGAAGATATTTGCAAATGACAGAGCTGATAAAAGGTTAGTTACTATCCAGAATATATAAATAATTTATTAAACTCAATCAAACAAAAAAATTATTCAATTAAAAAATGGGCAGAAGACCTGAACAGACATTTTTTTCCAAAGAAGACATACATATGGCCAAGAGACACATGAAAAGATGCTCAACATCACTGATCATCAAGGAAATGCAGAGCAAAACTACAATTAGATATTACTTCATACATGTCAGAATGGCTACAATAAACAAGCAGGAAACGAGTGTTGGTGAGGATATGGAGAAAAAGGAACCCTCTTGCACTGTTGGTAGGAATGCAATCTGATGCAGCCACTCTGGAAAACAGTATGGAAGTCCCTCAAAAAGTTAAAAATAGAAAGACCCTATGATCAAGCAATTGCCCTACTAGGTATTTACTCAAAGAATAAAAAAATACTAATGCAAAGGGATACATGCACTTTGATGTTTAAAGCAGCATTATTTACAATAGCCAAATTATGAAACAGCCCAAGTGTCCATTGATAGATGAATGGATATATACTGCATACTAGATGTAATACACGCACACAAACATACACACACACACACACACACACACACACACACTGGAACTTTATTCAGCCATAAAAAGGAATGAAATCTTGCCATTTGCAGCAACATGGATGGAGTTAGAGGGTATTATGCTAAGCAAAAGAAAAATAAGTCAGAGAAAGACAGAAATCATATGATTTCACTCATATGTGGAATTTAAGAAGCAAAACAAATAAGGAAAGGGAAAAACAATAGGCAAATCAAGAAACAGACTCAACTATAGAGAACAAACTTATGGTTACCAGAGGGGAGGTCAGTGGGTGGTGGGTTAAGTAGATGCTGGGCATTAAGGAGGGCACTTGCTGTGATAAGCACCAGTTATTGTATGGAAGTACTGAATCACTAAATTCTACACCTGAAAATAATATGACACTGTATGCTAATTGGAAATTAAATAAAAATTTCAAAAACTAAATTAAATTAAAAATGTGCACAAATAACAAAACTCTCCTCTGGAGAACTATTAAAATGTTATCAAATAAATCTCTTGTGACAATATATCATGTTCAATTCTGTTTACCAGGAACAATTATGTCAAAGAATCAATGCATTTGGACTATCACCTTACATAAAAATAACTGCAATAAATCGAGTGTTTCTGAGCTATTTAAACTCTCAGTTGATTACAAACATATTGAAAATGATTATTGAAACTGTGAAAACTGAATGTTACTTTACAAAACATAGTCTTATGCCTCCAGTTGCACTTGGGTAATATAGAGGTAGCATTAGTGGAATTTATGAAGTGTGTCATGCCAGGTTATTGCCCATCTGCTCACTGAAACAGAAGTTATATGACTTGTCAAGCCTCGATTTTCTCTCATATAGTATGCAAATAATAAAATAATTTTTGAATGTTATTTTGAGAATTCTTGCAAATCCTCTTTCTTTAGTGCTCTATTGAGTTAATTCTTAACCAATACATATTTACTAAAGAGGTAGGATTCAAGTTAGACACATTTCTTAATATATATAACTACTTTTTTAATAGATTCACATTATTACTTATCATATATTCCAGTAAGCTAGAAGGGGAAGGGCAACAGTTTTTTTTTTTTTAAGATTGAGCATAACATTTAAAGTATGGTGATCTACAACGACTCAAAAGAAGAAATATGAAAGATAATTTTTAAAGTGAACATTTTATTAATGTTCTTTTTTAAATGTAATTTGTTGTCAAATGGGTTTCCGTACAACACCCAGTGCGCATCCCAAGTGCCCTCCTCCATGCCCATTACCCACTTTGCCCTCTCCTCCACTCCCCATCAACACTCAGTTTGTTCTCAGTCCTTAAGAGCTCTTATGGTTTGGCCACTCCTTCTCTGTAACTTTTTCCCACCTCCCCTTTCCCCATAGTCTTCTGTTAAGTTTCTCAAGATCCACACATGAGTGAAAACATGGTATCTGTCTTTCTCTGCCTGACTTATTTCACTTAGCATAATAGCCTCCAGTTCCATCCATGTTGCTGCAAATGGCCAGATTTCATTCGTTTTCAGTGCCAAGTAGTATTCCATTGTATATATAAACCACATCTTCGTTATCCATTGGTCAGTTGATGGACATTTAAGCTCTTTCCATAATTTGGCTATTGTTGAAAGTGCTGCTATAAACATTAGGGTACGTGTGTCCCTATGCCTCAGCACTCCTGTATCCCTTGGGTAAATTCTTTGCAGTGCTATTGCTGGGTCATACAGTAGTTCATTATTTTATTTTATTTTATTTTTTGAGGAACCTCCACACTGTTTTCCAGAGCGGCTGCACCAGTTTGCATTCCCACTAGCAGTGCAAGAGGGTTCCCGTTTATCCACATCCTCGCCAGCATCTATAGTCTCCTGATTTGCTCATTTTGGCCACTCTGACCAGCATGAGGTGGTATCTCAGTGTGGTTTTGATTTGTATTTCCCTGATGATGAGTGACGTTGAGCATCTTTTCATGTGTCTCTTGGCCATATGTATGTCTTCAGTTTTATTAATTTTTCTAAATTCTAATGGCCTAGGCATAATAGTAAATTCATTTTAATTGGGATTTACTTTAATAAGTAAATGAAAACAAGGGAAAGGCCAATTTTACCTCAATAAGGAATTATATTGATAGATATCTGAAGTTTATTAATAGCTTTAGGAGGTCTGTTTCATAAATAATTAAGTCAAGAAAAATTGCTTAGAAAGTCTTTTGTTTCAAACTTAATTGATATTTTGTAAAATTTATTAACTTACCCTTGCATTCCAGGTTCTGTTTTAGACCCAAGGAGCACAGTTGAACAAAACAAGAGTAGTTCTGCCCTTATAATATTTAAACTTTATTTAGAAGATGGACACATTTAAATACAGTATTAAAATTATGCGAATGTCTCCTGATTTTTCTGATGTTGAGATTAACATATTTCCTACCAACATTTCATAAAGAACATTGAAACGATTCTGCTAGATTAAGAAGTAAAAATGATATAAACTAGTCATTTTACTTTTGTGTGCCGATCTTGGAAAGTTGACAATTTGGGAAATATCTAACTCAACTTAGTTCATTGCTTATATCTTTATCATAGCCTGTGGGAAAGCATTTCTTTAAACATAAGCAATTCTTTGCTTTAATTTTTGATACAGATGCAATAACCATAAATATTGTGCAAAGGGCATGAGCTGTGTCTGAAGTAGAATTATAATAGTACTTCCTTTCCATACTCCAGACAAGTCTGTGGATAGTATTCTACTTCTGCCATGTTTGTACCAATCTCCAATTTTGACACTAAATGCAATCTAGATCTATTATGACATATAGTTCTCTTTTGCTGTATTGAACTGTTGTCATTTATACCAACTAATTCTCAAGACCCAAAGGGGAGTGAATTCAATTAGTCTCACACAGATTTGCCATCTAGTGATGACAGAAGGTAAATATAGATTTAAAAAAAAAAAAACTACAAATATTTATGAAACACTCTAAAGCACTGACAAAGATAAACGATGAATATGAGATTGAACTTAGGTGAAAGGGCTCCAATGCAGTGAGAGACAAGGACATAAACAACTAATTTTAAGGTAAAATGATATTTTAAAAGTTAGAAAGATGTATATAATATATGCTGAGAGAGAACAGAGGATGAAGAATGAACTCTGACAGGTAGATAATGGAAGTCTCTATCTTGAGAGGTGGAACTTGAACTAGTTTCCTGTAAAACTAGTAAAGTCTTAATGGTTAGGTTACTGGGGAACAGTTTTAATAGTTTACTAGATTTATACATTGAAATGAAAAAGTTGTGAATTTAGGGGACTTATGGCTGATACGACATGGAAGATTGACAGGGAATATTTTAATGTTAACATCAGAAAAATCAAGAGATGTTCTTATAATTTTAATACATATTATGTGCATTTTTCAATAAAGATAAAGTACCAGGAAGGCATAACTATTCTTATTTTGTTCATCTGTGTTCTCTACGTTTAAGACAGAAGGTGGCATTCAATGAGGAGTTTAAAAACATCATCTAAATTATGGGAAAATCCCCATGACTAATGAATGTATAAAGAAGATGTGATATATATATATATATATATATATATATATATATATATGCAATGGAATATTACTCAGCCATAAAAATGAATAAAATCTTGTCATTTGCATTGATGTGGATGAAACTATAGAGTACTATGCTAAGTGAAATAAGTCAGAGAAAGACAAACCCTATATGATTTCACTATAAGAAACAAAACAAATGATCATAGGGGTAAAAAGAAAGAGGCAAATCAAGAAACAGACTCTGAACTATAGAGAACAACTGATGGTTACCAGGAGGGAGGAGGGGAGGGGATGGGTTAAATAGGTGATGGGATTAAGGAGTGCACTTGTGATGGGCACTGGATGTTGTATGGAAGTGTTGAATCACTAAATTTTAATTTGAAACTATTTTTTTCATTGTATGTTAACTAACTGGAATTTAAATAAAAACTTACAAAGGAAAAAAATAAATAAAAATACTATGAAATATCAACTTGCTATAAGGAAGGTGGACTAGAGAGGAATACCTTTGGGGAGAAATCCCACCATATTCTTCTTATTTCACAGGGGTCTAGAATAGTCTCCTGATTGACATCCGCCATGAATTCAGTTAATATTTGTTTGAATGTTAATTGCTGCAAAGGTGATTAGGAGATGTGATTATAAAGAAGTCTAGGAATATTTAAAAGTCGTTTCTTCAATCCATAAGCACTGGGGCACATCATTGGATATTTTTTAAGACTCAGTGGTGGCACTACTAAATCCATGTCCAATACTCAATTACTATTTCTTCCTCAATAATAGAGCTTCAATTTTTTTTCACAGCAGCACATTTAAGGAATAACCTTTCTTTATCTTCTTTCCACCCAAGGAGAGTCAAATGACAGTTTTGGCCATTGAGATAAAAGCAGAAGTAACTATCTGATGCTTGTAGAGGCCTTTTAAATGGGGCATACAAGGATGGCTTGTCTCTTGGACCTTCACAATTATGACTGCAGCCCAACTGTGAACATGGAGAGTCATGTCACTTTTTACAAATGGTAGAGCACATTTCTAAAATGAGACCAATTTCTTAATATCACTACGGAACTATCTTAACAACACTGAACTTTGTCAGTACTTTAGAATGTTTCGTAAGTATTTGTAGTTTTTTTTTTTTTAATCTATATTTACCTTCTGTCATCACTAGATGGCAAATCTGTGTGAGACTAATTGAATTCACTCTCCTTTGGGTCTTGAGAATTAGTTGGTATAAATGACAACAGTTCAATACAGCAAAAGAGAACTATATGTCATAATAGATCTAGATTGCATTTAGTGTCAAAATTGGAGATTGGTACAAACATGGCAGAAGTAGAATACTATCCACAGACTTGTCTGGAGTATGGAAAGGAAGTACTATTATAATTCTACTTCAGACACAGCTCATGCCCTTTGCACAATATTTATGGTTATTGCATCTGTATCAAAAATTAAAGCAAAGAATTGCTTATGTTTAAAGAAATGCTTTCCCACAGGCTATGATAAAGATATAAGCAATGAACTAAGTTGAGTTAGATATTTCCCAAATTGTCAACTTTCCAAGATCGGCACACAAAAGTAAAATGACTAGTTTATATCATTTTTACTTCTTAATCTAGCAGAATCGTTTCAATGTTCTTTATGAAATGTTGGTAGGAAATATGTTAATCTCAACATCAGAAAAATCAGGAGACATTCCCATATCATAATTTTAATACTGCTTTACTTTCTCTCCACAACAAAAGTGCTTTTTCTGAAGACATTTATAAGTAGGAGAGTGAAAGTAGGATTTGTTTCTTCTGACATATATTATTGACTTCACAGATTATTCAACAATCTTTATCACAGTAGAACTTAGGTAATTTACAAAAGATACACATTCATAAAAAAGAATAGAAATATTTTTATGGATTTTTTCTGATTATTGATTAGCTTCCATTTTTTAAATTTTACTGAAATGTGACTTTGTAGAAACAAAATAGATTTGTTTATTTATTTATTTTGTAAAAATTTTTTTAACGTTTATTTATTTTTGAGACAGAGTGAGACAGAGCATGAACGGGGGAGGGTCAGAGAGAGAGGGAGACACAGAATCTGAAACAGGCTCCAGGCTCTGAGCTGTCAGCACAGAGCCCAATGCGGGGCTCGAACTCACGTACCGCGAGATCATGACCTGAGCCGAAGTCGGATGCTTAACCGACTGAGCCACCCAGGCGCCCCTAAACAAAATAGATTTAGATTGTTTTGTAGAATACATTTCATTTGATGTGTTTAAAATAAAATAAAACAAAAATATTTCTGGGGTCTTACTTAACAAACCTGTTGTTTCTAATTGAACTGAATCTTCATAAGGAGACAGGTTTTGCCATTTGCTGGAATAACCTGTTTTAAGCGTGTGAAAATATTCTCCAATTGTTTTAATAATTAATATTTAATAATTTTCAAATTACCTATTTATTAAAATTCCAAAACGAATTGCAAATATCCTTAGAATCTCCATTTTAACACATTTTTGAGCAATATCATGGGTTATTTATGTATTTCTTAAATATTTCTCATATTGAGTTTATATATTTCTCATTTGGTTAATAAACTGAAAGTTATTTTCCTGGTAATATTATAAATATTGCCATAATATTTAAAAAATAATGAAAGTTTCCAATTTTAATAATCTGCATAGAAATCACTAGATATAATACACATTAAAAACTGGTACAGTATGGGATGCCTGGGTGGCTCAGTTGGTTAAGTGTTCAATTTCAGCTCAGGCCATGATCTCAGAATTTGTGGGTTCGAGGCCTGTGTTGGGCTGTGTGCTGACAGCCTGGAGCCTGCTTTGGATTCTGTGTCTCCTTCTCTCTCTCTGCCCCTCCCCTGCCCATGCGCTCTCTCTCTCTCTCTCTCTCTCTCTCTCTCTCTCTCTCTCTCTCTCTCAAGGGTAAACATTAAAAACAAAAAACAAAAACAAAAAAAAACCTGGTGCACTTTATTTATTCCCTGATTTGAATACAACATTTAACCTCTGCCTTCTTTGAGTTTCCTACAGAGGTTTTCCTACAGTGGTAGGAAATGCCACTTCTATTTGTGTAAGCAAGTAATTCATTGTTAGTGCATTTCTTAGTTGGAGTGAAAACAGTGCAAATATGTAGAACTGGTTATAAATTGGGGCATAGCTTATTGCAAGTCCAATGCATTCTGATGTAATACATTAACCTGACTTTAAAAAATTCAACTCAGTTCTCAGATTAATATGAGCAATATAAAATTCTATTTAGAAAATAAAAGAGTTACAGCTGAAAAAAATTGGTTCAGAATTCTGTGAACTTATTTAAAGGGAAAAACTTTTAAAAATTATATAACAACTGTGTCAAATGCCTGAATACAAATAATATATTAAGAATTAAGAATAAGCTGTAGTATTTGTAAACATTTAGTGAATTGGAGCTTCATTATTAGAACTCTTCTATTTATCATGTGTCTATGTAGTATAATTCTGATCTGTGGAGTGCAATATTTACTCCTGGTATACATAAATTAATTGTTAAATTAATTTGAGAAACAGAAACTGTAGTGTAATTATTAACATATAAAAAATGTCTCTAAACTGCAAGTAAATATTATTTTCATGATAATCTTTATAAATTAAGATGTAAAATAATAAATACAAAATAGATAATCATCACTTATTTAGAACTTTGATCTTGATTTTGCAGCACAAGATGGATATGATTGAAATTGTATTTGTGCATGAGTTTGTATGCATACATGAAAATTGCATACTTTATATGTCTGGCACACATGCTGTATGTGTACATTTATATGTATATAAATTTACATAAGATTACTCTCTCTCTTAATAGGTGTGTGTATGTGTATGTATTTGTGTAGTTATCTAGAGAGAGCATGCTGAATTTCTCTTCCTTTGAAAATATTGTATAGGCAACATAATCTTGTCTAATTGTTTACCATTTTTTCTTTTCTTTTAAGTTGGAGCATAACACATAACAAAAATTCTTAAAAGGATTTAGTTTATATCAGTGATTTAATGAATATGTTTTTGGTACTGGAATGAAATTTATTTCAGCATACAAATTAGCATTTAGTACCATTTAGTGGTTAATGAGATTGTAAATCTGATAGTTATAGTGATTGTTTCACATCTTGTTAAACCATTAATAAGGATTCATAAAACCCATTTGAAAGTTAAGCTTTTTTGTTTATAGAGGCTATCACTATGAAAACAATAAAGGATTCATTCATTAAATTCACTAAATAGCAGTTTTTCAGAGACAAATTAGTAGATTATAATTATTAGATAGAACCAAGCAATATTATTCTTCAAGAAGATTAAATTCAGCATTACATGCATTTTGGTAGTATATTAATTGCCATGGTTACACAGAGTTATTAATTAGTTGGTTTTACTTTAGGAGTCTACAGACATACTATGGTATTTCCCAGAGGGAGAGGAAATGGAGAAAACTAACTTTAAACTGAACATTTATTTTGACATTAGTCAGGATATTTTTGTGCACAAATTACCAAACCAAGCTTAAAGTAGAAATTAATTTTCTCACATAACAGTAAGTCCAGAGAGAGGAAGATTTCATAGTTGTGTGATTTTATGGTTCAGTAACTTTATAGAACCCAGGGTCTTTGCATTTTTCCACTTGATTCAGTGTTTCCCATTCTCAGTGGGCTTCATCTTCAGGTCAATACACAAGATCCCGTCTAGAAATGATAACTGTCTTCACAGTGAGACAATTTTCCTCAGGGGCTTCCTAATAGATCAAACTTCAAATCACATTACTAGATTTGGGTGGATGTTTCTTCCCGAATATTTCACTGGAAAGAGAAATGGAATTTCTAAGATTGCCTTAGATTTATCATCTGCAGTGAGATAATAGTTGAGAGTCAATATTAATATTTAGCATAATCTTAAATGTTTTATGATTTGGTAATATGTGTTGATTGTTATTGCTGTGGACAATCCATTCATTTTGATATTTTTAAATTTTATTCCTTAAATCAACATAAGAAATAAAAAATAATGACTGTCTAAACCATATTTTTGGTCCTGTAATATAAGCATAGAGTAAAAATGGGATTTTTTTTTCTTCAAGATTCCAAATCTATGAAAAGGTTCAAGTACTGAGACAAAAGGATGACAAATGTGCACTAGAGGGGGTCATAGATGACATCATGGTACCTATGAGGTATCTCTAGACTTTTTAAAAATTTTGTATTATACCCTGACTTTGAAAAAAATCCTCAATTTACACTGTCATGGTACAGTAAAAAATGACATAAGATCACAAAGCTGACATTGTAAAGTTTCACTATGCCTGTTGCATATACAGTGGGTGCAACTTGAGTTTCTTCCTTTGGATTTTCCCCCATTATCTTGTGGTCAGGGTCATCTGCAGACAAACGTAAAGACAAACTTCAATACAAAACATTAAAATATTTCAACTATATTTACTCAACAAAAACCAAGCAATTGATAAAAGAAGAAAAAATACATGAAGCTTTGGTAGAGTTTCTGAAGTATTTCTGTACACGATGTAGTATATTAGTGGCACTACATTCTTGTCAACATAGCATTGAATACTAAATACACTGACCTGGCTTCAGTTCAAGGGTTTGTATTTAAGATCTTTGGATATTTGTGTAAGGAGCTGAACCTCCCTGGGCCTCACCCTCTCACATGTAGCATGATGTCAGCTTCCATGCTTCTTTACACACCTGATGTAAAGATATACTATTAAAGAGCTTTGCGAACCATAAATTTATACCAATATTTTGTTATTTAGGGTTGATAACTAAAGAATAGATTGATGGCTGGGAGTAGTATCTCAAGTTTCTGAACAACACAAATAATGCATGACTGTTGATATCAAAACACATAATATTTTGGGGTGCCTGGGTGGCTCACTCGGTTAAGTGGCTGACTTCGGCTCAGGTCATGATCTCGCAGTACGTGAGTTCGAGCTCCGCATAGGGCTCTGTGCTGACAGCTCAGAGCCTGGAGCCTGTTTCAGATTCTGTGTCTCCCTCTCTCTCTGACCCTCCCCCGTTCATGCTCTGTCTCTCTCTGTCTCAAAAATAAATAAACATTAAAAAAATTTTTAAAAAACATAATATTTATACTTCATTCTTGTTTTAGAAAACATTTTCTGTTTTGGAAATGTTATATATGACAATAGTTACATCTGGCCTCCAGAGTGATCTCTGAATTTGCATATGCCTATATTTGTAAAAGAATTAGAACTCCTGGAATTTCTGTCCCATTTAATATTCATGGCTTGGAGAGGCAGAAAGAAGCTATGAATAAATAGGTAGATAAAAAATAAAGTGTGTGTAATATATTTAGTATATATGTATTTTCCCACATATACTCACATCTCTTTTGAGATAACTAATTAAGAAATATATGAAAGAAATTAAAGAGGAGCAAGAATAAAGAGTATGTTGGCAAAATCTAACTAACATAAATAAGAAAATAAAAACTAAAGACCATTACAAGTATTTGAACCACGAGAGAAGGAAAGGAAGAGTTTGAGTATCACCTTCTTTATTACTGGCCTCCTAAAAGCAGTGATGGTGTAAGTCAAGAAGTAATAAGGAGTGGATATATAGAGAGAGGGTGAGGAAGATTTTGCATACAGATGAGTAATTTTATAATGTTTGAATTATGTAATACACAATCCTCATCTCAAAGATAATGCAGTATTCAAAACTAGGATAATATAATAAGCAAAGATAAAAATCTAATTTGCCCAGTTACACAAGTAATGGAATAAACATCATGGAAAATTTAAATTAATTAATTGTATTTTTTTAGAAAGAAAAACTACATAACATATAATAAAAATTTAGAAGTAAAGGAGATTTTTTCATATTTAGAGTAAGGAATAATTCTTTTCTGATTTTCCAAATAATAATCACTAACATTGATACAACATGTATAATTTGCCAAACATTGTCCTAAGTATTTTATTTGTGTGTTTGTTTTGATTCCAGTGTATATAACATACAGTGTTTTATTTGTTTCAGGTGTAAAACAGTGATTTTTTGAGGAACCTCCATACTGTCTTCCACAGTGGTTGCACTAGTTTGCATGCCTACCAACAGTGCATGAGGGTTCGTTTTCCTCCACATCCTTGTCAACACTTGTTTCTTGTGTTGTTGATTTTAGCCTTTCTGACAGGTATGAGGTGATGCCTCACAGTGCTCTTATTTGTATTTCCCTGAGGATGAGTGATATTGAGCATTCATTTTTATGTGTCTCTTGGCCATCAGTATGTCTTCTTTGGAGAAATGTCTATTAATGTTTTCTGCCCATTTTTAATTGGATCATTTGTTCTTTGGGTGTTGAGTTTTATAAGTTCTCTATATACTTTGAATACTAACCATTTATCAGATATGTCATTTGCAAATATCTTCTCCCTTTCTGTAGGTTCTCTTTAAGTTTCGTTGGTGTTTCCTTTGCTTGCAGAGGATTTTTATTTTGATGTAGTCCCAATTGTTTACTTTTGTTTTTATATTCCTTGCTTCAGGAGACATATCTTCAGGAGACAAATCTAAAAAGTGTTATTAGAGCCAGTGTCAGGAGACATATCTAAAGAGTGTTATTAGAGCCAATGCCAGACACATATCTTTCTTCAGGAGACGTATAAAAACTGACATTAGAGTCAACATCAGGTAAATTACTGCCTGTGCATTCTTCTTGGATTTTTATGGTTTCAGGCCTCACAATTCAGTCTTTAATCCATTTTGAGTTTATTTTTGTGTATGGTGTAAGAAAGTGGTCCAGTTTCATTTTTTGCATGTAGGTAACCAGTTTTCCTAATATAATTTGCTGAAGAGACTTTTTCCCCAGTGGATATTTCCTCCTTTGTCAAAGATTAATTGAGCGTATAACTGTTGGCTTATTTCTGTGTTTCTGTTTATTTCTGTGTTTTCTGTTCCACTGTTCTACGTGTCTATTTTTTTGTGCCAGTACCACACTGTTTTGATAATAGCTTTGTAGTATACCTTGAAGTCTGGAATTTTGATACTTCCAGTTTAATTTTTCTTTTTCGAGATTAGTTGGACTATTTGGGGTCTTTTGTGGTTTCATACAAATTTTGAGATTGTTCTAGTTCTGTGAAAAATGTGTTGGTATTTTGATAGAGATTGCATTAAATGTGTAGATTGTTTTGGGTAGTATAGATATTTTACAAGTATTTCCTTTTCCAATCCATGAGCATGGGATGACTTTCCATTTCTTTGTGTCATCTTCAATTTCTTTCATAATTGTTTTGTAGTTCTCAGAATACCTTTCACCTCTTTGGTTAAGTTTATTCCTACATATTTTATTATTTTTAGTACAATTGAAAATGGGGTTGTTTTCTTAGTTTCTCTTTCTGTTGCTTCATTATTAATGTATAGAAATGCAATCAACTTCTGTACATTGATTTTGTAATCTTGTGACCCTACTAGCTTCATTTATCACCTCTAGGAGTTTCTTGGTGGAGTTTTTAGGGTTTTCTATATATATTATCATATCATCTGCAGATAAAGTTTTACTTCTTCCTAACCAATTTGGATGTTTTTTGTTTATTTCTCTTGACTGATTGTTGTGGTTAGAACTTCCAGTAGTATGTTGAATAAAAGTGAAGAGGAACATCCCAGTCATGTTCCTGATATCTGAGGAAAAGTTGTCAGTTTTTTCCCCCATTAGTATGATTTTCGCTGTGAGTTTTTCATATATGGTCTTTATTATATGATCCCTCTAACCCTACTTTGCTGAGGATTTTTATCATGAATGGATGTTGTACTCTTTCTTGTTTGTTCATCCATTCTGTCACCCTAGGTCTTTTGATTGGAGTGTTTAGTCCATTTACATTCAAAGTAATCATTGATAGGTACATGTTTATTGCCAATTTGTTACTGGTTTTATGGTTGTTTTGTAATTTTTCTCTATTCCTTGTTTTTCTTGTTCTCTTTTCTCATGATTAGTTTGCTTTCTTTAGTGATATATTTTGATTCATTTTTCTTTAGTCTTTCCATATGTACTACTGGTTTTTGATTTGTGTTTACATTTAAGTTTGGATATAACATCTTCTCTATATATCTGTCTATATTAAATCGATAGATGCTTAAGTTTAAGCCCATTGTTTATTCCTCTTCCCCCCACATTTCAGGTATATGGTTTCATAGTTTGCACCCTTTTATTTTGAGAGTTTCTTGACTGATTTCTATAGATATATTTTTTATTGCTGTTGTGCTTCTTACTTTTCTTACTTTTACCTGTGATCTTTCCTTTCCAGTCACAGAGTCCCCTTTAACATTTCTTATAGAGCTAGTTTAGTGGACATGAACTCCTTTAACTTTTATTTGTTTGGGAAATTTGTTATGTCTCCTTCAATTCTGAATCATAGCCTGGCTGGGTAGAATATTCTTGACTCCAGATTTTTTTTCCTTTCAGCACTTTGAATATGTCATGCCACTCCCTCTGTCCTGCAAGACTTCTGCTGAAAAATCTGCTAATAACCTTATGGGGTTTTCCTTGTATGTAACTGCTTTCTGTTCTTTTGCTTCTTTCTTTACTACTGCTCTGCCATTTTCATTACCATGTGTCTTGGTGTGGATCTCTTTGGATTGATTTTGTTGTGGAATCTCTTTGCCTCCTACATCTGAATTTCTGTTTCCTTCTCCAGATTCAGGACGTTTTCAACTATTATTTCTTCAAATAAGTTTCCTACCCCCTTTTCTCTCTTCTTCTTCTAGGATTTATATAACACAAATGTTATTATACTCGATGGAGTCAATGAGTTCTCCAAGTCTATTCTCATTTTGCATATTTTTTTTTTTCTCTTGGCTGCTCAGCTTGATTATTTTCCATTATTCTATCTTCCAGGGCACTGATACATTCTTATGCTTCTGCTAGCCTGCTATTTATTTCATTACGTTTGTTTTTTTAAGGTTATTTATTTTTGAGAGCGAGAGGGAGAGCACCAGTTCACATGAGCAGGGGAGGGGCAGAGAGAGGGAGAGAGTGAATCCTAAGCAGACTTCAAGCTGTCAGGACAGAGCCCAACATGAGGCTCAGTCTTATGCTTCATGAGATCATAACCTGAACTGAAATCAAGAGTCAGATGTTTAACCAACTGAGCCACCCAGGTGCCCCATCTAGTGTATGTTTTATTACAATTATTGTGTTGTTCATCCTGCCTGATTCTTTTTTTATCTCTTTGTTAAGGTTCTCACTTATGTCCTTTAATCTTAAGCCCAGGGAATACTTTTATGATCATTACTTTAAATTCTCTATCAGGTTATTACTCATCTCCATTTTGCTTAGGTCCCTTGCTGTGATTTCGTTCTATTCTTTCATTTGGGATCTGTTCCTCAGTCTCCTCATTTTGTCTAGCCCTCTGCGTCTGTTTTTCTGTGTTAACTCTCTTGTTTTTGTAAGTAGTGGACAGGGTGTAAATTTTTAACAAGAGAGTGTTGGTCCTCTTCCACAGGGGACACACAGCTGATGCAAAGATTGGGGCTGGCTGTGGTTGCTCTGCAAAGCATGCAAGGGCAAGACTCTCAGTTTTAACAAGGTTCTTGCATCCTTCTCTGGCAGGGAGGGGAGGGGGTCATATGAGCAGCTGCTGCTGCTGATGTTAGAACACCCCTAAGACATGCAGTCAGGAGACAAGGTGTTGGCAAGGTTTGTGCAGGTCTTCTGGGAGAGGGGACCCGCAGAGCTGGAACTGAGGCTGGCCCTGCTGGAGGGGGCAGGTCATAGTATAATAAGTTGTATAGTCAATGCAGGCAAGGTGGTTCCTGCATGTAGCCTGTGTTTATAGCTGTGTGGCTGCAGAGGGGAATGACACCTTACCAGCTTCTTTATTAGTAGAGAAGTCTCTCTGGGAACTCTGATACTAGTAAATAGCTCTCCCTCTCTATTGCCCCAGGCATATTTTAAGCTTCTACCTATGCATTATCTCCCAGGACTGTTTGTGTTGCTGTCCTTTAAGGGCAGGGGTCAGTTTCCTATCTCCCTTCCAGCTGTCCCATAGTTTGAACCTGCTGACTTTTAAAGTTCTAGGCTTTAGGTCCCCACAGGTTGTAAGAACTCACAGAATGCATCCCCTCTGTTTTTCAGAGCCAAATGTAATGAGGATTCATCTTTTCCACGCAGGCACCCCAGTGTGGTGGTCTGCTTCTCTCCCCTTTATTTGTCTGCAGTTCTCTGCCTGGTGGCCAGACCCAGAGGGTGTAGCTCCTCAACATATCTCTACCCTCCCTACCGTCTTCTCTACATTTAACTGTACAGTTTGTTCTGCCAGTCTTTGAGTCATTTTCTGGATTATTCACAATGATGTGAGTGTTATCTAGGTGTACCCATGGGGGATGACTTCAGGTTCCTCCTACTCTACCATCTTCTCCAGACATCAGTCCTAAGTGTTTTAGGATATTAAGCCAAATAATTCTCTCAGCAATCATAAGAGGTAGGTTCTGATATGACTCTTATTTTGCAGATAAGAACATAAGGCTCAAAAACTTCACTATAATTCCCAAGGTCACACAGATAATATATACAAAAGGCAGAGTGAGGTGTGTACACAAGCAGGTTGGTTCTGGAGTTTTAGTCTTGTTTTCTTTGTCTCTGGAGTTTTATTCTTAAACACTCTGAAGATACATTACTTTCCTAAAGTAGAAAAGTTTAATTAAGAGACAGGAAATACAAGGACTAATAGATTAAAAGATGGGCTTGTTATTATGGTAAGAGTAAGCATACTTCTGCTTTGTGTTGTATATTGGGAAACATTCACAAAGTGGATTTGAATAAGTAAATGATAGGTAAGCTGGCCAACTACTGTGAGTGAGCTTGTGTACAATAGAGAACATGTTTTATTCTTCTTGCAATCTCCATGGCATAACCCCAAACATGGTATATAATAGGAGTTCAGTAAATAGTTACCGAATGAGTACAGTTTTGGAGAGGCTGAATAAAATAAGATTTGGGAACACCAAGAAACCCGATAAACAACTTTAATCCTAAAGACTTATGTTGAAATTGTTGTGAAAATAAGACTCTCTTATGAGGAGGAACGGTAAAATCAATAATTCGAGATCACTTCAGGAATAACGTAGAGAATTCTTGCACTGTTATAAAAAGAAAAATCAAGTGAAAGAATTGAAAAATGATCAATATGTGTGTCATGTCTATTACCTAAAGATGGGTGAATGGTAGTTAGAACAAATATTGACTAAGAAAAACAAACTAAACCCAAACCTAAAGCCTAAACCATGGAATATGGAGAAAAATAAAATATGCCAAATAATGAGCAGCAATAAATCAAAAGCTAAGTAAGCCTGGTTACAGCAATTCTTACTTATTTCAAATTCTCCCATTTACAGTGTATTTCTGATAACATAGACACTGGTCTTCAGGTCATGTCTGAACTCAGAAGATTTAATCAAAACCAGGCGATTATGACAGGCTGGTATACTTCTGATATTGTAATCCACGACGTATGGGCAAATCACTTTACTTCCCAGGAGCTTGGTTTCTTGATATCTAAATATATAAGTTGTACTAGATGATATTTAAGATTGTTTTTATTTCTAAGTTTTATTACTATGTCTTGGAATTAATAGATTCCCAATTGGACAGACATATTCTAGATCATTATAATTTTAAAATATGTACTAAAAAGAATATAATGAATATTATTGAGAGAGGGGAATAAAGAAGCAGAAAGATTTTGTTTAAAAAGTATATAAATAGAAAAGAGACATTTTTGTTTTCTATTGCAAGTGATTAATAAAGTCATTAAGTAATGCTGAAGGTATGTATATTCAATTTTATTTTATTCCTTAATCCAAGGGAAGCTGCAGGCTCCTGGCAGGTGTTGCATTAGATTTTACAGGCACACATATACGTTTCCACTCTTAAAATCCTGCTTTCTCAGGGCTAAATGGTAATCATGAAGTCATAGTGTTACCACGAAGAAAAAAATAATAATAATAATGTCAATTTACAACCTTTGGAAAAGCATTTCTAAATTAAATGGCAAAAATATGCTAATGCAATATTAAGGCTGCAACTTTAAAAATAGAAAAGTCAAGACCTACAGAAGTTATGGTTTTCATTATCATCATTAACATGACTGCATCACATACACTGTGTATATTAGTTTTTTTGACCTAACTTGTAATCGAATGCATTGCATATATCCAACTTAATTTAGCTTCATTAGGTGAATTTTAGCTTGCATTTTATGTGTTTCGTACTTTATATTTGCATCCTTAACTTTATTTAAAAATTTATTTCATAGATATATATGTCATCAATAGTTAATATACTAATAATAAGCAACATAATGTACTAGATCTTTTTTTTAAATTTTTTTAAACGTTTATTTATTTTTGAGACAGAGAGAGACAGAGCATGAATGGGGGAGGGTCAGAGAGAGGGAGACACAGAATCCGAAACAGGCTCCAGGCTCTGAGCTGTCAGCACAGAGCCCGACGCGGGGCTCAAACTCATGTACCGCGAGATCATGACCTGAGCCGAAGTCGGACACTTAACCGACTGAGCCACCCAGGCTCCCCAATAATGTGCTAGATCTTATATAACATTTGCATAGAGAGTGTTGTCAGAATTTGCGCATATTCAGGGAGGATTTTTTCTCTACTAAAAAAGTTTTAGTTGTCTAACAGTTTTGTGGATTGCCTATACTCTTTTTTTTTTTTTTAATCCTTTGTCTTTGGCACCTTCTCATCTCATCATTTAGTTCCTCCTCTTTCACTGTCTGCTCAGCCAATTCCCCATTGTCATGTTTTCCACATTCCAGTTTTATATTAACCATACCACACCATCAAAACTAACCTGCTTATGTCCCTATTGCTTTTGATTTATTAGGTGATGAGTTCCTCAGTCTATTGAAGTAGAAACAGAATATAATAGTCCCCTGAGATGCTTAAAAGAAGTTATTCAGACTCTACTAAAACCTACTGAATCAGAACTTTTTAAGATGGTTTCCAGGAATATACATAAAAAAAAAAACAACTATTTATGCGATTCCATTTTTTGTTTGTTTTTCTTAGTAACTATTTTTCTGGATATTTCCCATTTAAAATTGTATTATTACTGTACTTCTCATTACCATTAAAATATTAATGATCAGTAGTGACAATATAGTGTCCCTTTTCAGTTACATTAGGTTTTTCAAATACTTTCAAGATTTTAATCCCAAAGAAGGAATAGTATGAGAATTTCATCCAGAGCCAATGGAAGGTTACTAGATTAATGTTCATGTGGCCAAGTACTTATGAAATTCCTCAATCAAAGTGAGCAATTTCATTTTAAAACCAGAACCATAACCATTATACAAATTCATGCCAGCAAACTCAAAAATCCATTTAAACGCAGATCTATACATCCTTCATATACAGAAGGCAGATATGCTGGGAAGCATTGTGCTAGAAACTGTATAAAAATTCCAATTCTGCCACTGTGGCTAACTGGTATTACCTAAATCACTGGAAATCACTAAGTCTTATTTTCCTTATATACAGAAATTGGATAATAATAATAATCTTTGAAAAATTGCTAAGGAGATTATGCGAAAATGTTTGGTAAACCAAATGCAAGTGATTTCTAAAAATATCATGAGTCTTCCTCTTTATTCAGGAAAATGTATCTCACCTTCTGATAAAATTGTGCTTGATGTTTTGTATTCAGAATAATGAAATACACACTGAACTAGAGTCAGAAAATCTATATGTGAGATATTAATATTTTGGAGCCTCAGTTTCCACATTTTTAAAATCTGTAATATTTTCCAAAGTTGCAAGTTAGTTGTGAGACTGAAAATAGGTAAGTAATCTGGTGGAAAAGGGAAAAAAAATTACAGTTACAAGTAAGTAAGAGTTCTAAACAAAGGAAATTGACAGCTAGAAGAATATTTAACGGAGAAATTTGGCCTAATCGGTGGATTAAGAAGTGACACTTGAGCCAAGATCTGAAAATTATACGCCAGTGAGAAATTAGTTTGACCATGAGTAACGGAGAATCTCAAAATGGAAACACATATGAGATTTAAGTGTGTTTTTCTGGCAAATAAAATAACTCTGGAAGTAGCTAGTCCAGAGCTCATTTGACAGTATTAAGATTTTCTACAACCTCAAATATCCTCAAGTTGAGGCTCTCATTCATGGTCCCAAATGGTAGCTAGAATGAGGTCATCACAAGTACACAGAGACAGTTATGGGAAAAAAGAGAGAAGACCTAAGAGAATTTCCTAGACGTCCCACAGTATTTCATATTAGGTTGTTGGTAAAATTTTATAACTGAAAGAAAGGCTAGCAAATGTCAAATTCATGCTGAGAAATGAGGCAGTTACGAAATAAGGTTCTGTTCACTGGGGAGGTGGGAAAATAATACATAGTGGTCACTGGCATTCTCTGACATCCATGTCAAAGCAATAGCAGGATATTTTTTGAAAGAGAACATTATAGACAAGGGGTGAATAGAGGGTTTGAAATCAGGATAGACAGGATAATAAGAGTAAATGTGAAAGAACTTTTTAGACTGTATTAACAAAACAATGAAAATCAGAGAAAGAATATAGTAAAATTCTTATTTTTAAGACTCTATGATTGCTATTTGAAGAAAATACTTTATGGAGCTATTACACATATGAATGTCAGTTATTAGGCTCTTATGGCAATCCAGGCAAGAGATGCTGGTACTCTGAATGAGGATGGTGGAAATAGATTTTTAAAAAAATGTTTTAATGTTTTTCTTTCTTTCCTTCTTCTCTTTCTTTCTTTCTTTCTTTCTTTCATTTCTTTCTTTCTATGAAAGAAAGAAATTTCTATGAAATTTATTGTCAGATTGGTTTCAATACAACACCCAGTGCTCATCCCAACAGGTGCCCTCCTCAATGCCTGTCACCCACCCTCCCCTCTCTCCCCACTGCCCATCAACCCTCAGTTTATTCTCAGTTTTTAAGAGTATGTTATGGTTTGGCTGTCTCCCTCTCTAACTTTTTTTTTCCTTCTCCTTCCCCCTGGTCTTCTGTTAAGTTTCTCAGGATGCACATAACAGTGCATCCTTTCTTTTTATTTATTTTTGAGAGAGACAGAAAGACAAATCATGAGCAGGGGACAGGCAGAGAGAGAGAGAGGGACATTGAATCCAAAGCAGGCTCAGTCTCTGAACTGTCAGCGCAGTGCCCAAAGCGGGGCTCGAACCCAGGAACCATGAGATCATGACCTGAGCTGAAGTCAGACACTTAAGTCATTGAACCACCAAGGTGCCCCAAAATAGATTTTTCAAGATGAATTTAAGAGCTACTTAGGAAGTTAAACCTATAAGACTTACTATACTGAGCTTAAGGGCATAATAGGTGCCAGCAATAATTCCTAAGACACTGTTCTTTCTGAATCTCTTTCTTTATCTTTCCTTCTTTTTAAATTATATGTTGGTTATATCAGTAGTGAGATACAGAATGTCTTAAGATCATGTTTTTGTTTTTGTTTTTGTTTTGTTTTTTGTTTTTTGTTTTGTTTGGTTTTGTTTTTACTTTAACAAGCTTTGTATATTATCCCTGATTTCTAACCTTGGCTTTCCCTCTTTCTTACCCTTCATGTAGATTCATTAGTTGGTCAGACTTTCTGGATTACAAATACTGTTTACATTTTGAGCATTCTTCATCAACATCTAGATTACACTCAGGACGGTCTGAAGTCCATCTTTCTTCATATTAGTACTAATCTAGTGTCCAGAAGCAGGCTCTACTAATTGAAAGAGCAGTTCATAGTGAAAGCATTGTATAATAGCTAAGTCACTAAACAAACATAAGGTACTATTATGCAAAAATTTTTTGTTCAAATATTTTACATTCCAGTTGCCAAAATATTAATATTAATATTATTTTTTTACATATTAAAATATATATTTAATTAATTAAATTGTTTATCCAGGCATTAACAGCATTTTCCCCTGATATAGTAATTGTATGTATACCATTATATCATGTCTGGAACCTATACAAAAATTAAAATTGCTGCCGTTAAGTGTATATATTGATGTTCACTCTAATGTATTTAAAAACTTAAGGTTTAATTCATTATGAATGTTTGTAGCCTTGTAACAACTGTCCTTGAAGGGAGCCCAATATTTGTACAATATATACACTTTGGTAGTAAGAACTCCTTCTTAGAGCTGTATGAAACTACAGAGGTGGGAGGCATGGGGAGAGTCAGATGTTTATAGTTCAAACCACAATAGGAAAAATCTGGAGTAGCTCTAGTAAGCTTTGGAATTCATTAGAGGGGAAAGAGACAGGAAGTTGTTTTGCAAGTGCTGAAGAGGTAGTTGTATCTGATTAAGAATGGAATCATATTTAGGGAAATATACTGGAGAAGAGGTAGGAAATAGTGCAACCAGACCATAGGTAAAGAGTCCAGATAATGCAGCAGGTGTTCAGGCTCTGATTCATTAGGAACATTGAATAAAGTATGCCTTTCTCCTTTCTGCCAGAGAACGTGGCAACTCAAAAGACCTCTCCACAATTTTGACAATTTACTGTTGTATAAAATGCAAAAAATACAAAGGGGTCAGATGTAGTTTGGCATACATTAATTAAGGACTCCTTCTCAATAATCCCACATCTTTCAGGGTAACAGAGTGGAATCTGGCAGAACTCGTGCTACTAGATGATTACAAAATCATGAACATGATAGATGAACATGGCAGACTGCATACATATGCTATTGGTAGAAATTATATGAAGTCTTCAAAGCTTTAGCTAGTTTTGATTCCATAATAGTTTACCACTACTCATACACTGTTGTCTTAAGTCCATCATTCTAGCAATTGCTTCCTCTCTGCAGAACAATGGTTACCTCACTATTGGATGGTTTCCTTGACCTTGCAAGGTTTCCAATGATTTAAGTTCGCTAAACCCAATTGTCAGTTATAGCCCTCATGTTCTTTATTTAAAAGCTGCTTTTGATACAAGTTTTCACTCCTTTACATTTTAAAATTATTTCCAGGAAATCACTTTTTCATGCTTTTTATCTGCAACACTTACCATTCTTTATCTTTTTCTGTTAATGCTTTCTCCTCTTTCCCAGACCTCTTAACACTGGAGTTCTACAATCCTCAGTCCTTAGACTACTTCTCCTCTCTATGCCATCTCACTGCCATGGCTTTTAACTGACTGAGCCACCCAGGCGCCCCTTCACTGCCATGGCTTTTAATACCATCATGGATAACTCCTACATTTATAATCTAGACCTCTCCCTAAATTCTATATTTGTATATTTAATTTTCTATGTATATTTCATATATCTATATACTTTATATTGAATATTCAGTTTACCTCACCACTTAGATATAATAAACATCTCAAAATCGCAAAATTAACATATATAAAATCAATTTTATGATTTTTCTGCTATGGTTGTATGTCCTACTCGTCTTGCACATCTGTAATAATTCCATTTTCATTCATGATTTTATCTATTTGGGTCATCTCCCTTTTCTTTTTGAGAAGCCTGGCTAGTGGTTTGTCAACTTTGTTTATTTTTTCAAAAAACCAACTCTTGGTTTCGTTGATCTGCTCTACCGTTTTTTTAGATTCTATATTGTTTATTTCTGCTCTGATCTTTATTATTTCTCTTCTTCTGCTGGGTTTAGGCTGCCTTTGCTGTTCTGCTTCTATTTCCTTTAGGTGTGCTGTTAGATTTTGTATTTGGGATTTTTCTTGTTTCTTGAGATAGGCCTGGATTGCAATGTATTTTCCTCTCAGGACTGCCTTCCCTGCATCCCAAAGCGTTTGGATTGTTGTATTTTCATTTTCGTTTGTTTCCATATATTTTTTAATTTCTTCTCTAATTGCCTGGTTGACCCACTCATTCGTTAGTAGGGTGTTCTTTAACCTCCATGCTTTTGGAGGTTTTCCAGACTTTTTCCTGTGGTTGATTTCAAGCTTCATAGCATTGTGGTCTGAAAGTATGCATGGTATGATCTCAATTCTTGTATACTTATAAAGGGCCGTTTTGTGACCCAGTATGTGATCTATCTTGGAGAATGTTCCATGTGCACTCGAGAAGAAAGTATATTCTGTTGCTTTGGGATGCAGAGTTCTAAATGTATCTGTCAAGTCCATCTGATCCAATGTATCATTCAGGGCTCTTGTTTCTTTATTGACCATGTGTCTAGATGATCTATCCATTTCTGTAAGTGGAGTGTTAAAGTCCCCTGCAATGACCACATTCTTATCAATAAGGTTGCTTATGTTTGTGAGTAATTGTTTTATATATTTGGGGGCTCCTTTATTTGGTGCATAGACATTTGTAATTGTTAGCTCTTCCTGATGGATAGACCCTGTAATTATTATATAATGCCCTTCTTCATCTCTTGTTACAGCCTTTAATTTAAAGTCTAGTTTGTCTGATATAAGTATGGCTACTCCAGCTTTCTTTTGACTTCCCGTGGCATGATAAATAGTTCTCCATCCCCTCACTCTCAATCTGAAAGTGTCCTCAGGTCTAAAATGAGTCTCTTGTAGACAGCAAATAGATGGGTCTTGTTGTTTTATCCATTCTGATATCCTTGTCTTTTGGTTGGCGCATTTAATCCATTTACATTCAGTGTTATTATAGAAAGATACAGGTTTAGAGTCATTGTGATGTCTGTATGTTTTATGCTTGTAGTGATGTCTCGGGTACTTTGTCTCACAGGATTCCCCTTAGGATCTCTTGTAGGGCTGGTTTAGTGGTGACGAATTCCGTCAGTTTTTGTTTGTTTCGGAAGACCTTTAGCTCTCCTTCTATTCTAAATGACAGACTTGCTGGATAAAGGATTCTCGGCTGCATATTTTTTCTATTTAGCACACTGAAGGTATCGTGCCACTCCTTTCTGGCCTGCCAAGTTTCAGAAGACAGATCAGTCACGAGTCTTATAGGTCTCCCTTTATAAGTTAGGGCAGGTTTATCCCTTGCTGCTTTCAGAATTTTCTCTTTATCCTTGTATTTTGCCAGTTTCACTATGATATGTTGTGGAGAAGTTCGATTCAAGTTACGTCTGAAGGGAGTTCTCCGTGCCTCTTGGATTTCAATGCCTTTTTCCTCCCCCAGTTCAGGGAAGTTCTCAGCTATGATTTCTTCAAGTACCCCTTCAGCACCTTTCCCTCTCTCTTCCTCCTCTGGGATACCAATTATGCGTATATTATTTCTTTTTACTGTGTCACTTAGTTCTCTAATTTTCCCCTCATACTCCTGGATTTTTTTATCTCTCTTTTTCTCAGCTTCCTCTTTTTCCATAACTTTATCTTCTAGTTCACCTATTCTCTCCTCTGCCTCTTCAATCTGAGCCGTCGTCGTTTCCATTTTGTTTTGCATTTCTTTCAAAGCGTTTTTCAGCTCCTCGTGACTGTTCCTTAGTCCCTTGACCTCTGTAGCAAGAGATTCTCTGCTGTCCTCTATACTGTTTTCAAGCCCAGCGATTAATTTGATGACTATTATTCTAAATTCACTTTCTGTTATATTATTTAAATCCTTTTTGATCAGTTCATTAGCTGTTGTTATTTCCTGGAGATTCTTCTGAGGGGAATTCTTCCATTTGGTCATTTTGGATAGTCCCTGGAGTGGTGCGGACCTGCAGGGCACTTCCCCTGTGCTGTGGTGTATAACTGGAGTTGGTGGGCGGAGTCGCAGTCAGACCTGAAGTCTGCCCCCAGCCCACTGCTGGGGCCACAGTCAGACTGGTGTGTGCCTTCTCTTCCCCTCTCCTAGGGGCGGGATTCACTGTGGGGTGGCGTGGCCCGTCTGGGCTACTTGCACACTGCCAGGCTTGTGGAGCTGGGGATCTGGCGTATTAGCTGGGGTGGGTAGGCAAGGTGCAGGGGGGCAGGAGGGGCAGGCTTAGCTCGCTTCTCCTTAGGTGATCCACTTCAGGAGGGGCCCTGTGGCAGTGGGAGGGAGTCAGACCCGCTGCTGGAGGGGTGGCTTCGCAGAAGCACCGTGTTGGGTGTTTGGGAGGAGCAAGCAAGTTCCCTGGCAGGAATTGGTTCCCTTTGGGATTTTGGCTGGGGGATGGGCGAGGGAGATGGCGCTGGTGAGAGCCTTTGTTCCCGGCCAAACTGAGCTCTGTCGTCCCGGGGCTCAGCAACTCTCCCTCCCTTTGTCCTCCAGCCTTCCCGCTTTCTGAGCAGAGCTGTTCACTTATGACCTCCCAGATGCTAAGCGAGTCCTGCTTGCTGTCGGAACACACTCCGTCAGGCTCCTCCACTTTTGCAAGCCAGACTCGGGGCTCTGCTTGGCCGACAGGCCGCCCCTCCGCCCCGGGCTCCCTCCCACCAGTCCGTGGAGCGTGCACTGCCTCGCTGCCCTTCCTACCCTCTTCCGTGGGCCTCTCGTCTGCGCTTGGCTCTGGAGACTCCGTTCTACTAGTTTCTGTTGGTTTTCTGGGTTAGTTAGGCAGGTGTAGGTGGAATTTAAGTGATCAGCAGGATGCCCAGTGAGCCCAGTGTCCTCCTAAGCTGCCATCTTCCGTTTCCCCCCTCCCACCATCAAAAGATTTTCAATACAGTGTGGGATATCAGTCCAATGAATCAGACTGAGGAGGTGGGCTTGTAAGTGGGTGGCTACATGTCCAGAACAGGCAGTCTTTACATATACATATATATATATATATATATATATATATATATATATATATATATATATTTCATGATATATATATATATATCTTTCCTAAGTGGCTAGGTTATTAGGCTGGAGCCAAAAGGTCTGAGGTCTATTTTTCATGAAAATACCACAACGAAGTATAGAATGCAACACAAGAAGCTGAATTCAGCAACATAATGCAATACGTGTAATATACATAGAACAAAAGGATAAAGACAATAAAATAAAATAAATAAAATAAAATAAAATAAAATTCTACGAATCGTTCAGAGGCTTAGATCAAAATCAAAATCCACAGCAGCATGTAATAGTGAACACTTTAGAGAGATTTATGGGAATAATGCAAGCTATTAAATTGGAATGACTGATCAGGGGAAAAATCATAGAGAATCTTTAAGCCCCTTTGGTATCGTGATGTATTAAACACTATTTATCATGTTGCTATATATGAAGTGAACAGGAGACAAGGAAAATAGCAGATGAAAGAGACAAACTTTATAACTGAGGTACTGAATAGACTCAGCCAGCAACTTAAAAAATCTAGCAACTCTAGAGACAGGAGAGATGAGTAGCATTAACCAAAATTGCAGTTTATATCTACAATTCATTGGAATTATACATTTTCTGAAAAACTATAGATTCATTTTTAAGTACATCTGAGTTTCTCTCAATAATATTTTTGTAATTATCCGATAATAAAATATATTCAAAATAAGTATTATGTGGCATCGACCAAATTTTACCTTCTTGTGGATAATTTTATTCATCTAAAAGTAAACAGCCATTCATATTCAATCCTTTATTATAATATTATGTGATATTTAATGTAAATAAAAAATCCTAGGCTTCTGAAATATGCCCTTTGGATTAGAAAATAATACATTCAGAAAATATTCGTTTAATATTTTGTGTCAAAAATATGTGACACTAAATGTACAAAATGAAGTAAAGTATGACATTAGCTATTTGGACACACAAATATATACATATATTATACATATGAAATTATTTCTTTATTATAAAATATATACAAATGTGCCTACCTTCATATAACAAACAATTACACTTGTAATGAAATTGAAATGTATCTAACTTTACCTAATTTTCACAATTATTTCTAGAAAGCTGATATAAACTTTACAATTACTTTTATATCACCCATACATCAGTATTGAATATAATTCATATACCTAAAAGAATGTGTGAATAAAACACAAATAGACTTTAGTTTACTTCTTAAATTCATTTAGACATTCACATCACAATAATTCCCATATTTACCTCAGGTTGGGAGCTGCTCACATTGGGTTTTATCCTCATGCTGCAAATGCTGTTTGAGACACAAATGCAATAGATATTTTTTTTTAGTCACATAACCAAATAAGATTTAGTGTTGCTGGTGGTTTGTGGCATGTATACAGATGTGTATGTGTTCTTCAGTGTTGGAGTGTAAGTTTAGGCAGCACTCAAAGCCTTAAATAATTGGAAACTTAACCACTATTCTTATTTGGTTATAATTATTATATTGTTTAGCTAATATATTCAAAATATTATAATCTCCTTGTAATACCTCCTTGAACTTTATCTTATATTAAAAGTGCCTTACTTTTTCAAAGAAGTTTTTAATTTTAATCCCACTATTAACATGCAGTGTTATAATAATTTCAGGTGTACAAGATAGTGATTCAACAATTCTATACATTACTCAGTGCTTGTCATAAGCACTCTTCAGTGTACTCTTTAATCCCCATCACCTATTTAACCCATCTGCCTACCCACCTACTCTCATCAGTTTGTTCTCTATAGTTAAGAGTCTGTTTCTTGGTTTCTCTTGCTTTCTCTCTCTCTTTTTTTTTACCCTTTCTTGATGTTTCTTGGATGCCACATAGGTGTCAAATCATATGGTATTTGCCAAAAGTGCCCCTAGTTTTAAGTCATAATAAATGTTTTTGATTAGTAAGTACATATTTTTTGAAGTGTGGGCACATTGCTTTTTTCCACATTAATTTTTCAATATGTTAATTCTATTATTTTGAAAATTATCATTTGAAATGGCAAATTATATGTACAGTGTCAAATTCATGTAAATGCCACGTTCATTATTTTGTCACAAAGATACTTGATAATGAAGAGGAATGGAACACTATTGAATTCTGTAACTCACAGTTATACACTGCAGGAACTCTTTGTTCATTAAAATAATAGTTTCCAGTAGAGGATCTTTTGGGAATTATATGGCAAAGTGGCCTCACACACAATCATTTTTGTCCAATAATAATTCACTAATAAATGATGGAAAAAATACAGCTACTCAAATCAAGTAACACATTACAGGAGTATAGCAATGCTGTGGCTTGTTGAGTCATATATCAAGGGAATGTTTTCCATGTTTTTCTATTGTATAGTGCCTAGATCCCCTTCATGCCCTGGATGTCATACAAGAGTTTGGGGTTCTAAAACAAGGAAAATTACAAATCAAAGACATAACATTTGTCCTTTCATAGGTTTTGATTTTTAAACTAGATAAGATTCCTCTATCTCGTCATCAATGCATATATTTCTCCAAAAAATGTGTCACAGTTTGCGTTAGTAATAGTAACCTATTATAATAAAGTCATGATATATGTTCAAAAGTGTAATCTGTATAACTGAGTTTTACTGTGAATTAAAAATTAACGTTAGTATTTAAAGTACTATATATGCAGTGAAAAAAAAGATAACTAAGATGGTAGCAAAAAGTAGAAAATTCAACAAACCTATAGTAGTTTACCACTAGATAGTGATATGGGATCTTTATTATTTATATATGTATGAAACTGTCTATAACAGGGCCCATCATATTGAAGACACTCAAATGTTTTGTTGAATTAATGACAGCTTAAACTCTTATTCAACCATTATCCTCATGCATTTGGGGTAATTATATTGTTTGGTTACTATATTCAAAACACTATAGTCTCTCTATAATATTTATCTGAACCTAATCTTTTATTAAAGATGTTCTTACATACCTAGAAGCAACATAAGATTTTGCATCAACTTCTTTCACTTTCCTGGTTTACAGCAGTGATAAAATTCCCTCTACTATCTTCTGTGAAAGAAGGATTTTGAAAAGAATATGTGAAATTTAATTCAGAAATAGCAAGGACTCCAAATAATTCTATGAAAACTATTTCAGAAACCAGATAGAAGCTGTTCCTCTAAGTAATATTCCCCTGAAGAGGTCCCACCAATATCATAATAACTTTTTGGCACTTAGGCCAGTAATTTGTTTTTCAAACTCCTGGTATATTTGTCACCATTTATCATCCATTCCTGTCTTCTTTTGTTTTAAGTTTATGAATTTATTTTTATAAAGAGAGAGTGGGGGAGTGGCAGAGAGAGAGGAAGAGAAAGAATCCCAGCTACGAACTGTGAGGTCATGACCTGAGCTGAAACCAAGGGTCAGATACTTAACCGACTTAGCCATCCAGATCCCCATCCATTCCTGCCTTCTTAAAAATTTCTTCTGTCTTCATTTTCATTGTATTAGTCTTACCAGTTCTCCTTTATTTCTGAATGTTTGTTTCTATCTTCTTTGCTAAATTTTCTTATCTTATTTGCTTCACAATATTGTTGTGCTCCAAAGTTTCATTCTCAATTCTCTTCCTTTCTGGTGATGTACTATTGATGTAGGTGATCCCATTTACAGTTTTGGTTTCAGCTACCATTGATACGTGGATAGTTCTGAATATGATTATCCCAACTCAATTACACAAATTCTAAACCTATATAGCTGATTTTGCATTGGATTTGTTGGTTTTACATGAAATCCCTTGTATAACATTGAACTCAACATCTTCACCTTAAATTGTATTTCTCTTTCTTTAAACAGCTTAACCACTCACTGTGTTGCCCATGTAAGTCCAAAAATGTTATCCTCTTCCTTAGTCACATGTCTAATAGATGAAGACTTACTAATTTTACTTCTTTAATATCTCCTGAATCTGTCCATGGATCATTATACTCATTCTCATTGCCTCCATTCAGGTCTTCATTATGGCTGGCTTGACTTGTAGAAATACCCTCTAACTCTTTTCTGAAGATCCATTGCTTAACCTTCTAATTTGTTCTCTCTTTTATCACTGCATTGACGTTTCTAAAAGGTAAGACTATTTATTACTTGTTACTCTCAGACTAGAAATCAAGGTAAAGTCCAAATTACTCATCTTTGACCCAGAACCTTTCCTTAGTAGGTTTGTCTATTCCCTATGTGGTATTTTCTCCACATAACCTTTGCGCATTATACTATTCTGTGTCTAACTACTGGCAGTGCTTGAATGTGCATGTTTTCTTACAAATCCATGAATTCACACCTGCTTACTTCTGCTTAGAAAAACTTTTGCTCCCACCATTTAACTTGGCAACCTTCTGTTTCTTCTTGAAAATAAACTCACATGTAACCTCTTTAGTAACCTGTCCCCATCCTGCCAGGCAGCTATCCTTCATACCCATATAGAATATTGTATGTATCTCTTAATATGCCACTTTATATAATAACTTGTCAAAATATATTTGGTTTCTAGGTAATTATCTGGCACTTAAGTATTTAGTAAATGTTATGAAGTCTTAATAAGAATTATTTACACTGTATAATTCCATGATTATTCAGAAGTACAAAGAAAATGATTTTTTATAGTACACTGCTTTGAAGTGAGCTTGAAGTATATTGTTTTACTTGGAAATATTAACATCAGATAATTTGTTTGTGTAGAAAGATGAGAAATAAGGTAGTTGTTTTGACAAAAAAAACCCACCAGCTTTGCTGGAGGTTTAAAGAAATATCTAAAAATAGATGTGGCTAGGAGAAATAACATTTAACACTAAATCAAAATGATGCTATAAAATAAAAAACTAGTTCTTGGTTTTTAAATTGTATTTGACAGCATGTAGTGCTTCAATACACCAAATTTAGTATAAATAAATCAATCCCAGATGATAAAGAAAATTTCTTAAAGGAAGTTGGGAATAACTTAGATGTTTCAGCATATACTTAAGAAGAACAGGGGACAGGGAACAGGGGAAAAATGTAAACAGGAAAACCAAGTTGCTCATTTTTCTTTTTGGGGGAATACAACAAAAAGCAATCAAGAAAGAAAACAAAATCAAATCCGATATTATCACAAAAACCAGAAAAGAGAAGGTCTTTCTTTTAAGGTGGTATAGTTAGCAAGACTTACATGAATAATCTGATTAGGGTGAATAAACATGTTAAGATTCTTGATTCATACACTTAAGTACTTTTTGAGTACCTATACTGATAAAAACACCTAAAATAAAACATGAGAATTGAGAGTTAAAAAATAATCTTGGTAGGATGTATAGGTGATAGTTAAAAAATTATTACCAAAATGGACTAATCTCTTTTAAAAAAATGTCTGGTCTTGTGAACTCAGAGGTAATAGAAAATTCTTTTTCAGAAGATGATTGCTGTTAGGCACAAATAATATACAGTGAAATTCTGAAAAGGATCTTTTTCTGTGACCTTAATTAGTATCATTGTGAAACACAGGGAGCTTTTTATCACACTTTGTCTATTAAAATACATTATTTTAAGGATATAAATGCTTAAATCTGAACTGAAAAAATTCAGCAGCTAAATAGTAAGAGCTAATGATTCAAATTTCATTCTTAGTTGGAACTAAAAGTATATATTTTTCTCTTTGGTGAAGAAACAGAGGAGGTAAAATAAAGAGAAATACTACCATGCTTTACAAATCATTTACAATCATTTATCAAAGCATAGGTTTATCAATATAACAGAAGATAGGTCCTCTGCAGATTCTGAAAAATATCACATATTTAAAAGCAGTAAGAGGGGAAATTTTAGGGATTTTTCTTAGTGGTAATTATATAAAAATAAAATCTAATTAACAATTTAAATCCCAACAAATATGTCTTATGAAGTAAAATTTACTGTAGATTCTCCTCTTTGATATTATTTCATCACAAATCACAGAAGGAGAAAGTGTTCCATTATTCATACTTCCTAAAAACACAGCAAAGAGAAACTTTCTACTTTAAATCCTCTTTTTCATCCTAGCACTCATAGCTTTACATAATCTTTACCAAAGTTTTAAAGTCTTTAGTCAGTCATGCTTTTACTGGGCAAACACATTTTCTTTTCTAGAAATTTGTAGCTGCATTTTCAAAATAGAAATTTACATTAAACAGTTTCCAACGTTTCTTGATGTAAAATTGAACTTTATTCTTATACATTTTGACCCCTTCAATCAGTTTTATCAAATAATACTTTTTTGTTCAAATTCAGTGTTTATCATTCTCATAGTTATTATAAGAGGATATTGAGTGTGAATTTCCTTCCATCCTGGGGTTGAAGACAAAGTGTATTTCAGTATTCACATTCTCTAAAGAGATACATCAACAATGTGGACAGATAGTTTCCTCAGAAAAGCAACTATTTTCTCTATGTTGTCTCAACAAGACCAGAGGGAAGAGCAAGAGATCAAACAACAGGGATGCCCAAAGGAATAAGGTGTAAAAACGGAGAAGGGCTAAAAGAAGTTTGACGCTCTGGATAGAGGCACTGGCAGGCAGTTAGTACAAAACAGAGAAATGACAGGCAACCAAGAGAGAAGATTACAATCAAAGACAATGAAGTGAAGTAAAAAACTGTCTCCCTCCCGTGCAGTCCCAAATAACACATAAGACCAGGGGAATGCACCATATAAGGGAGGGCAGCCATATCATAGATGCCACAACACTGCCCATCCACACCAGGCATTAGAGCAGAAGAAGCAATCTCAGAGCGAAACCTGTCCCCAGTTCTCTCAGGTCCCTGGAATCCTAGCTTGGTTGGTTGAGTGTGTGAGTGAGTTGGAAAGAAGTAAAATGCTGAATCAAATATGAGATGTGAATTTTAAAGTAGTCTATGGTGGGGTGACTGGGTGGCCCAGTTGGTTAAGTGACTGACTTTGGCTCAGGTCATGATCTCATGGTTCATGGGTTCCAGCCCCACATCAGGCTCTGTGCTCAGAGCCTGTTGCCTGCTTCAGATTCTGTGTTTCTCTCTTTCAAAAATAAACAAACATTAAAACATTTAAAAAAATAAAGTAGTCTGTGGTGAATTTTTAATAACTCAAAGAAAGCCAAATTCAATAGGAATACATGCATATGTGAAAGATTTTATATTATTTCCAATACAATACAAATTTATGATCACAATGTTTTTGACAAATGTCTTCAATTGTATGTATTCTTATGCTGAATACCTTGTTTTTCTTATTTACTTTTTTGATCTTATATTCTACTGATAATAGCTTCAAACAAACAATACCAACACCAACAAGCACTGAATCTACTGACAGCCCACTAACATTTTTTTGTTGTTGTTGCAGTTTTCTTCGTTCTTAAAATACTGTCCTTTAAAGTTACTTAAGGTATTTCTTATTTGTGTGTGATAGTTTTGTCACTATGCTGATACCTAAATTGTTTATTTTTTTACAGTTTTATGGAATTTTTCACATCATTTCAGGTCTAATTATGTAAAATACTCTTTAATATAAAATATATAAGACTCAGAAACTACATAGAGATGTACTGCATTCAAGGAGAATTTCTTCTATCCCTGAACTCTTCTCCTCCATAAGTAATCATTTTTACTAGCTTTTGTCTATCCTTTCTAGATCATTTTATCTCAGTATGGAGATTTTTCTCATTCTTTTTATAGGTGAGTAGTACTTTATTATACAGATATATATCACAGTTTATTCATCCAGTTCTCCAAGGATGAATAGTTGAGTTGATTTCAGTCATTTATTATTAAACATAATTATTGAAAATAATGCTAGAATGCATATTGTATATATGCCATTTCATATTTGTGACTTTCATATGGATTCCTAGCAATGAGATTGCTGATTTAAAGGTGACTACATATGTAATTTTGTGAAAGATAACCAAGTTCCTTCCACTTTTCAACCTAACCATCTGTGTGTGAGAGTGCCTCTTTCATCACATTCTTGCCAACAGAATATGTTGTCAGATCTTTTATGTCTTGTCATTCTGATAAGTGAGAAATGCTATTTCCTATATATAAGTAGAGAATTTGTCTAAGAGTTAGGTTAAGCAATTTTTATGTTTACAGACATTTTTCAATTATTTGAAATGTGATTTTTCATATTTTTCTTATAACCCATCATATGAAAATAACACAATTTGTTTAGTATTTAGATTAACTATGAGGTAAAAGCCACATTTTTAAGGTATGCTTGCTTTTTCTGTTTTCTTAAAGTTTTCTTTTTAATTCTTTTAATTCAATTTAGTTAAAGGAAAAATCAATTACAAAATTAGAAAAATAATATATAAATAGCATTGCTAGATATGTTAGCATACTCGTTTAATAAAATATATTTAAATGGAATTAAATATTAGTGTTATAAGGGGCGCCTGGGTGGCGCAGTCGGTTAAGCGTCCGACTTCAGCCAGGTCACGATCTCGCGGTCCGTGAGTTCGAGCCCCGCGTCAGGCTCTGGGCTGATGGCTCGGAGCCTGGAGCCTGTTTCCGCTTCTGTGTCTCCCTCTCTCTCTGCCCCTCCCCCATTCATGCTCTGTCTCTCTCTGTCCCAGAAATAAATAAAAAACGTTGAAAAAAAAATATTAGTGTTATAAGTTGTAATTACCTCATATTAATTTATAAAAATTACAGGCATACCTCATTTTATTGTACTTTGCTTTATTATGACTCACAAATATTGCAGGTTTATTTGTTTGTTTTGTTTTGTTTACAGATTGAAGGTTTATGGCAACCCTGTGCCAAGCAAGTCTGTTAGTACCACTTTTCCCAGCAGTATCAGTGTCTCTGTGCCACATTTGGATAATTTTTGCAATATTTCGAACACTTTCGGTATTATAATATTTTTTTTTCTGATGAACTTTACTCAGTGATCTTTGATGCAACTATTTTAATTGTTTTGTGCTTTCTGAACTAAATCCATATAAGAAAACAAACTTAATTGATAAATGTTGTGTGTGTACTGATTGTTCCACCAATCAACCATTCCCCTGTCTCTCTCCTTCTCCTTGGGTCTCCCTATTTCGTGAGACACAAAAATATTGAAATTAGAGCAATTAATAACTGTATGTGGTGTCTAGGTGTTCAAGTGAAAGGAAGAGTCTCATGTCTCTTACTTTAAAATAATGCTAGAGATGATTAAGTTTAGTGGAGAAGGCATGTCAAAAGCTGAGATAGGCTGAAAGCTAGGTCTCTTACACCAAATAGTCACATTGTGAATGCAAAGGAAAAAGTTCTTGAAGGAAGTTAAAAATGCTACTCCAGTGATGGATAATAAGAAAGCAAAGCAACCTTATTGCTTATATGGAAAAAGTTTTAGGGGTCTGGAGAGAAGATCAAACCAGCCACAACATTCTCTTAAGATGAAGCCTAATCCAGAGTAAGGCCCTAACTCTATTCAATTCTATGAAGGCTGAGAGAGGTGAAGAAGCTGCAAAATAAAAGTTTGAAACTAGCAAAGGTTGTTTCATGAGGTTTAAGGAAAGAAGCCATAACATAAAAGTGCAAGGTGTAGCCACAAGTTATCCAGAAGATCTAGCTAAGGTAATTAGTGAAGGTGGCTACACCAAACAGCAGACTTTTAATGTAGATGAAACAGTTGTTTATTGGAAGAAGATGCCATCTAGGACTTTTATAACTAGGGAGGAGAAAGTCAATACCTGACTTCAAAGTTTCAGAGGACACGATGACTTTCTTGTTAGAGGTTAATGCAGCTGGTTACTTTAAGTTGAAATCTGTACTCATTTACCGTAAAAGTCCTCGGGCTCTTAAGAATTAGGCTAAATCTACTGCTGTGCTCTATAAATAGAACAGCAAAGCCTAGATGACAGCATATATGTTTACAACATGGTTCACTGAATGTTTTAAGCCCACTTTTGAGACTTACTGCTCAGAAACGAAACAACTGCTTTCAAAATATTACTGCTCATAGACAATGCACATGGTCACCCAAGAACTCAGATGCAGTTGTCCAGGGAGATTAGTGTTGTTTTCATGCCTGCTAGTATAACATCCATTCTGCAACTCATGGATCAAGGAGTCAATTTGACTTTCAAGTTTTGTTATTTAAGAAATACATTTCCTAAGACTGTAGCTGTCATAGATAGTGAGTCATTCTTATGATGGATCTGGGAAATAAATTGAAAACATTCTGGAAAGGATTCACCATTCTAGATGCCATTAAGAACATTTGTAATTCAGAGGTGCCAAGGTGGCTCAGTTGGTTAAGTGTCCAACTTCAGCTCAGGTCATGATCTCACAGTTCATGAGTTTGAGCCCTGGGTCGGGCTCTGTGCTGACAGTTCAGAGCCTGGAGCCTGCTTGGGATTCTATGTCTCTGTCTCTGTCTCTGTTTCTCTCTCTCTGCCCCTCCTCCACTCGTTCTCTCTCTCTCTCTCCCTCTCTCTCAAAAATAAATAAACATTATTTTTTTAAAAGAACATTTGTGATTCATGGGAAGAAATCAAAATACCAACATTAACAAGAGTTTGGAAGAAGTTCATTGCAGCCCTCATGGATGACTTTGAGGGGTTCAAGACTTCAAGCAACTGGAGATGTGGTGGAACTAGAAAAAGAACTAGAATTAGAAGTGGAGCCTGAAGATGTGACTAAACTGATGCAATCCCATGAAAAATCTTGAGCAGATGAGAAGTTGCCTCTTATGGATGAGCAAATAAAGTGGTTTTCTGAGATGGAATCTACTCTTGGTGAAGATGTCATAAGATCATTGAAATCACAGCAAAGAATTTAAAATATTACAAAAACTTAGTTGATAAAGCAGCAACAGGGCTTGAAAGGATTCGTTCTAATTTTGAAAGAAGTTCTACTCTGGGAAAAATGTTATCATCACCTGCTACAGAGAAATCATTAGTGAAAGAAAAACTTAACTTTTATGTCAAACTTTACTGCTCTTTTATTTTAATAAATTGCCACAGCCACCCCAGCCTTCAGCAACCACCACCCTGATCAGTTAGCCGCCATCAACATCAAGGCAAGATCCTCTGCCAGCAAAAAGTTTATGACTCTTTAAAAACTCAGATGATGGTTAGCATCTTTTAGCAATCAAGTATTTTTGAAACAAGGTATCTACATTTTTAAGAAAATAATTCTATTACACACTTAATAGACTACAGTATAGTATAAAGATAACTTTTATGTGCACTGGGAAACAAAAAAAATCATTTAACTTGCTTTATTGCTATATTCACTTTATTGCAGTGGTCTGGAATTGAATCTGCAATATTTGAGGTATGCCTATACAAAAAGAAATGAGATATCTGTCATTCAGACATGATGCATTGGTATATACATTTTGAGTATCTTATAGTGAACAAGATAAAAATAAAACCAATTTTATGAAGCTTAACTAAAACATGTTTATTTAAATCTACCATATGGAAATATATTTAAAAAGAACATTCCTTGGTTGGGTATAAGTACTAAAGACAGAATGACAGATTTTTACTTACTGTTATATTTGTTTTTCTGAGGACTTTAGTTAAAAGTGATATTAAGTTGCATCTGCTATAAACAGATGCACATGTAGCAGCACCAAGATGCTAACTCCAACATAAATGACAATATCCATATGCTCCTGGCATTTATTTCTTTTGGCACTTGTATATTGTACATAATTATAAACTATGTGTAACACTTGAGAAAAATAAGTTGACAATCTGGTCATGAAGATTCAAAGACCTCTTCAATTCAAGTAGAACTTTATTTTTAAAAATGTATTTTATTAGGATATAAGGCTATGCATAGTTTTATTATGAAATTATTACCTTAGAAAATATTTTAAAAGGTTTGTGTAGATAAAGATTTGTGTAGATAAAGATTTTCATCATATTTCTCATCAGTATGGTAGTGACTAATATACAAAGCCCTATCCCCACTACAAACATGAAAATTGGGATAATAAGTGATTTTTTAAATACATAGTGAAGTTGAAAATTAAGAAAGAGAAAACCCCAGGGACCAAAAGCAAGAAGTGAACAAAAAAGTAAGAACAGACAGCAGAAATTGGAACTCAATGCCTTAGAGAAGCATGGGAATTGTGCACTTCATATGCTCTAGGACTCAGGATCTAAAATTGGGTAGGACCCTAATCAAGGATATCGACCTTGTGTGCACAAAAGGAGCTATAACTGGTCTTTTTGATGAATAAAAGAGTTAGGAAGTATTGACCCATCTCTAAATATGGAACTGGAAAAATTCTGCCTCCTTGCTTGAGAATGCAACATGGAACATGCCCTTCACTTGAGCTGTAAATGATAAAAGAGCCATAATTGAAAAATGGAAACCCTGGCTTATATTTTACTCAGGTGTTGGGACTTTTCACACTGCCCTCTTGATACTGAAATTCAGAGATGACTAAAAATGACATAAAATATGATGTAACCTATGAACCCATACACAGGCAAATGTAAATGAAAATTGAAATATAAAGAAAAGCACTTCATGAGAATTTTATTAGAATACATAGCATAAAAACATCTATCAGAAACAATTTCTGCAGGAAATTATTTTACAATTAAAATATTACATTTTTAAGAGGTGATGAGAATAGACCATCTTGGGGTGGGGGGAGCTTTACAATGAATATATATTAAAGTTAATAGAAAACATGGCTGGGAAAGAACCAATAAAGTAATAATAAGACAGCTTAGTAAACTTGAAATAATATTAGAAATAAAGTATTTCCTTGTATTAAACACTTACTAGACATATTCTGTTAAGAGTTGAAGAAAAGATTCATAAATTAGAAATTTATTTGAGGAAATCACCTAAAGTATAGATAAAAATATCAAGAATATGAAATTAAAGTTGAGAAACAAATGACAGTAAAATTAAGATCTCCAGCCAATTTTTTTTTAAGTTTATCATTTTATTTTGAGAGAGAGTGTGTGTGAATGTGAGCAACTGAGGGGCAGAGAGAGAGGGAGAGAGAGAATACCAAGTAGGCTTGGTGTTTGAAGCATGGGGCCAAACCCACAAAAAGAACCATGAGATCTTGACCTGAGCCAAAACCAAGAGTCAGACGCTTAACCAACTGAGCCACACAGACATCACCAACCAATTTTTTATGAGAATTCTAGAAGAGGTAAATTCAATGAGATAAAGCTAGATTAATTTTTAGAGCACAGACAGCCATTAAAGTACAAACATGAAATGTTTTTCAACATTAAAATTATGGGGGGGGAGTGCAGATTACCTTCAAAGGGTTTTTTAGTAATGATAGAAATCAGAAAATAATGCAATGATATAATCAAAGAGTTGAATTTTATACCTAGATTTGTTTTCTTAAATTTGGTTCAATATTGTCAAGTAAAACATTTTGAAAAATATAAAATCAACTAACAAATTCACTGTCACCAGTCTAACACTAAAGGATTAGATTTACTAAAGGATGCAGTTTGCTAAGAAAGAAAACAAAGACTTAAAAACAATGGGTGAAATTATGGAAAGAGCCTAAATGTCCATCAACTGATGAATGGATAAAGAAGATGTGGTTTATACATACAATGGAATGCTACTTGGCAATGTGAAAGAATAAGATCTTGCCATTTGCAGCGACATGGATGAACTGGAAGGTATTATGCTAAGTGAAATAAGTCAGTCATAGAAAGACAAATATCATATGTTTTCACTCATATGTGGAACTTGAGAAACTTAACAGAAAACCATGGGGGAAGTATAGGGGGAAAATGTTTCAAACAGAGAGGAAGGGAGGAAAACCATAAGCGACTTAAATATAGAGAACAAACTGAGTGTTAATGGAGGAGCAGGGGAGAGGGGAAAATGAGTGATGGGCATTGGGGAGGGCACTTGTTGGGATGACCACGGGATGTTGTATGTAAGTGATGAATCATGGGAATCTACCTCCAAAACCAAGAGCACACTGTATACATGGTATGTTAGCCAATTTGACAATAAATTATATTAAAAAAAAACAAACAATGGGTGAAAAATGGTAAATAAAGAAATTCATAAGATATATTACAATGTATGTAGAAACTAAAACACACACACACACACACACACACACACGCACACCAAAAAAAAAAATCTGATAAATTTAAAATTAGAACTAAATTATTAGACAGCAAAACATGGAAGGTTGTAATAAGATTGTTATAAGTTATAGAGGTATTTTGTACTTTTTTCCCACAATAAAAACAGAATCATATTCCTTGGAGCACCTGGATGGCTCAGTCAGTTAAGCACCCAACTTTCACTCAGGCATATGATCTCACAGTTTGTGAGTTCCAGTCTGAGACTGGATAAATGATAATGATAGGCTTTCTGCTGTCAGTACCATGACTGCTTCAGATCCTCTGTCCCCCATCTCTCTCTCAAAAATAAACGAACAACAACAACAAAAAACCAGAATCGGATTCCATATATATATATATATATATATATATATATATATATATATATATATAACAATTTTATTATAAAAATTTTCAAGTAACTCCATATATTAAATTGAATAATGCTAAAAATGACTTAAAAGCTCTCTGTTCTAAGATAAATACATTTACATTTTCTTCACCATTCCTCATACTGAGTTTTGTCTATACATGCACACTAAATAAGTGTTAAATATCAGTTCCAAATGAAGAAATATATGTTAACATTTTATCACATGTATTGCACAAATTTTTCACAATTTATTTGTTATTAGATTTTGTTTGTTGTATGGTTTGATACAAAATTGATGTAAACTTATATAAATAATGAATATGTGTTCATTCATATATATAATTTTATGTGCGAATTTCATTTTCTTTACCGTATCTTATTTTCTGTTCACCTTTAATCTCTTTCTTTCCCTGACCCTCTAAACAATTTTGATGTAACTTGATGTGTGTACTTTCCTCAAACCTGGTGTGTATCCTTCTATAATTTCTTCCAGGATCATTTAATTAAATGCAAATTCAGATGTGCACACACACGCATATGTATAGAGAGAAGTTTAATTTCATATGTGGGCATAATAAAGGATTATATGTCATCTATTAGCATTTTGAGATTCTCAATTAACTTTTTATAGAGTTCTTTTTTGTTTTTATTTAAATGTTTTTTTACATTTATTAATTTTTTTGAAAGACAGAGAAAGATAGAGCACAAGTGGGGGAGGGTTAGAGAGAGAATGGGACACAGAGTCCAAAGCAGGCTCCAGGCTCCTAGCTGTCAGCACCCAGCCTGATGCGGAGCCTGAACTCACAAACTGTGAGGTCATGACCTGAGCTGAAGTCAGACATTTAACCAACTGAGCCACCCAGGTGACCCTACTTTTTATAGAGTTCTACACATTAGGGTGTGAAATAGGACTTCTTTTTTCTAAATGGATGAATGATTTATTGAACTATTCACCTATTACTAAGCATTCAATTTAATTTTAGTTTGAGATTACTTCAAAAAAATAAGCAACTACTTTATATTAATGCTTTCACTTATATATGTTTTATTTTTATAAGATAGATTCCTAGAGCTCTGATTTCTGGATTAAAGAGTACACATAATTTTAACTAGAAGATATGTTGTCATATGTTGTTGTGTTTACTTTTTTTCAAAATCGTAAATATTTGCAGTTTTAAGCAGTAATATATAAAAAAGATTATTTATACTAAATTCCTAACAAAAGTAGGTATTCCTCTTTATTTTTAACAATTTGACTTTTAGAAATGGACTAGAAACAGAAATTAGAATGGTGGTTACCAGAGGCTGCAGGGAGAAGAGAAAGGGGAATTGTTTAACGGGATAGAGTTTCAGATTTGCAACATGAAAAAGTTCTAAAGATCTGTTTCATAATAATGTGAATATACTCAACACTACATACATATGTATGTATATAAAGTGGCTAAGACGGTAAAAACAAGATGAAACAATACATCAGATAATATAAGTTTTCTCCATCCCATTACCATGTTTGCTTCAGCATTGCTTTCCATACAGACACCTGGATTTGTTCAGGCTACTTCGGCTATACTTGCCAACTACTTTTTTAGGGCTGAACACTCTTCCCTATTAAGTCCAACTAGCCCTGAGTTTTGCCAAGGTTGTTCCCTGAATTGACCCATTACCAGAATCATATTGCCATTAACTGTCTGATTTTGAGTATTGCAGCTGCCAATTTCTACTCCCTAAAATGGATTTGATTTTCTATGACTAACAACAATGTTATGAATTAGGTATTGCTGAAGTCATAAACTCTTCTTAGATATTTCTCTTGTGCATCTCCCTATCTATATGCTCCTTACTTTATAATCAGGCCCAAAGATGGACAGTAGTACCCAAGGTATGATTCAGACTTCTATAGCTTTTATTGTACCTCTTCCAATATATCTTGCTTCATAGTCCATTTCATTTGTGTACCTAACCCCTACTAAGGATGGCAGAGAGATGCAGGCCCTCTTTCCCTTACTTACTGCTATTGCCACATGCCTAAGAACCTGACAGCAACTTGCCCCAGGTGCACTGGGTTTCTGTTGCTGTCTGCTGCCATGCTTCTCTGCCACAATGGAATAGGGTGTTTGAAGGAAACTGGCCATTATGATACAAGTATAAAACTTAAAGTGCAAAGTATCTGGCATTCTGAGGATTAGGAACTGGTATGTAAATACTCATCTTTTACATTATTGGGCACAAACCTCAAATATGCAACCCACACAGTCCCATCAAAGGTCACAAGCAGAATTTAGCCCCACTTGCCCATAATAGTGATCAGATAGCATATCAGTGGATTGGTTAGTCTTCCTCATCTGCCTGGTGCTTCCCAGTCCTCAAATGATGTCCCTTGGGATCAGTTTCCAAAATAAACTATTCAGATGCAAATTCTTATCTCAGGCTATGTTGTTTGTTTGTTTGTTTGTTTTTATGTATTCTAGCAGAGTAGGCAGAAAAAGAAATGTCCCCACTTTCTAATCCCCAGAATCTGAGAATATGTTAGTTTACATGAAAAAAGGAATTTAAGTTTGCAAATGTAATTAAGATTTCTGGCCAGCTGACATTTAGCTAGGAAAGAGCATGCTGGATCATTCAGGTGGGCCACATAAATCAGGTTGTTTCCTAAGAGTGAAAGAGGGAGGTAGAAACGTAGCCAGTCAGATGAACCAGTGACTATGGAAGAAAGGCACAGAGGATGCAACATTGCTGGCTTAAAGGTGGAAGGGACTGTGAGATAAAGAATGTCAGTGACCTCTAGAACCTGCAAAAAGTAAAGAAATGGATCCCCCTAGAGCCTACAGAAAGGAACACAGCCTTGTCAACACCTTGATTGAGTCTATCCCAGTGAGACTCCTATTGATTTTCTAAATTACAGAACTGTAAGATAAAGATTTGTCTTGTTTAAGATGCAGTTTGTGGATACTTTTTATAGTGGCAACAGGAAAATAATATGTAAAGTTGCTTATTTTGTTCAAATATGTCATATTTTATATTTAGCAATTAAGTTGAAATCAATTTATTAACTCCTTACATTCTAAATGATCATCTTCGGAAAATGTTTAAGATACATGTGTTTTAATTATTTTGATTCAATAGATATGTTTGAATTAATAGATATCTTTTCTCCTTGAAAAAATGACTTGGGGCTTAAAAACTTTGTTAAGACAATTTCTCTCTCTCAAGATTGAGTTGGAACTTATGGTTTACTAATGTCATACAATTAATAATTTAATTCAATTAACATTTATTCAGTGCCTATAAGGCTAATGGCGTTACAGAAAATATAAGTTGACATAACTTTGAAATCAAGTTCTTTCCTTTTTAAAAAATTTTTTAAATGTTTATTTATTTCTGAGAGAGAGTGTGTGAGCAGGGGAGGGGCAGAGAGAGAGAGGGAGACACAGAATCTGAAGCAGACCCCAGTGTCAGATCTGTCAGCACAGAGCCCGCGGGGGCTTGAATTTATGGACCACGAGATCATGACCTGAGCTGAAGTTGGACACTTAACCGTCTGAGCCACCCAGGTGCCCCAAAATTAACTTATGTCAACAAAACTGATATGAAAGTCGATTAAAATATAGGTTACAGAAAATTGAGCAATGTCTAAGAGTTCAAATATAATGGAAAACAGTCAACAGAATATTCAAATACACAATTTTCAACAGATTTAGCTTTTGTTTGGATTATTTGCCATCAAAGCTGAAACAAAATATACTAATTAATAACATACTAATTAGTAATAGTAATTACTAATACTAAATGTATAGTCAATGTATAGTAAAAATACTAATTACTAAATGTAAGTAAAATCAGGGAATTCTGAAGATCACTTTAATTACCATTCTTAATGTAACAAAATTAGACTTAGGAAATGACAAATTAGTGCCAATTTTAATTTTTATCACTTAAGCTCTGGAGTTAAATGTTTTACTATTTGAGCCCCTTTGTACTGTGCAGTATGTGCTTTACACTAAAAAATGCAGTTCATAGACATTGTATAGCACAAGTCAAGGTAAAGTTTTAAGTCCTTATTTAATGAGTGAATGTCCTTGAATGTTGTTGGGTATTAAAATATCTGACTTTTCTTTCCCAGTAATCTCAAGGGTTTTGGGTCTAGAAGCTCAAATTCAGAACACATCCAGAAAAGAAAATGAAAGTTGAGGGGAAGGGAGGGAAAGAGAGAGTAAGGAGAGAATGACAGACAGAAGGAAGGATGAAGGAAAGGTGGAGGGAAGAAAGTAGGGAAGGGTGGAGGGAAGAATGGACAGATGGAAGGGGGGATAGAAGTGGAGAAAGAGGGAAGAGGGGAAGGGAGGAAGAATAAAGATTAATATCTATTTAGTACTTATTTTGTCCCAGAGAAACCTTGCAAGGGGGCAGCTTACTTCTTTTCAGTACTCCTAATGGGAATAATCCTCACCTTAAATGTTATTCTTGTGTATTGCTGTAAGGACACTGAGGCATACAGAGTTGTATTGGAGAGAACTTGCCTCCCAGTGCATTCATCTTGAAGTTTCTTTGGGGGTCCTTCAACACTGTTTTACAGAACATCCTTTGAGCTGAAAGTCCACATTGTTTTTTGGTACCATCTAACAGCAAAATATCAACTGTCTAGTCTTTGGGGAAGAAAATGTAGGTGTAGTTCACTTTATGAGAGAGATGCATTTCTGAATATATAACATATAGATTTTCACTTGCATTTTAATTTTGTATTCTGTTATAAAGTACAGGAGAGTATGCCATCTGAATAAAGTACAAGGGAATATACCATCTGATAAAAAATTTTGTTAAGTTGAAAGATTTCCTTAAAAAACAATAACTATAGTGGCTGATTTTCATATAACATTCCTTATGGCAAGTGCTATGTCTGTTATACCTCTCCTGTTGTTTTTATAATCTTAAATGAAAATGCACATTTGGAAACATGACTTGTTAAATGATATATTAATACAAAATAAATTTTTAAGTTTTAATTTTAATTCTAATTGATGTACACTGTTATATTAGTTTCAGGTATATAATATAGCAACACAACATTTCCAAACATCACCATGTGCTCATCATAACAACTGCACTCCTTAAATTCTAGCACATATTCAACTCATCCCCTACCCATCCCCCTCTGGTAACCATTAGATTGTTCTCTATAATTCAAAGTGCTTCTTGCTTTGCTTCTTTTTCTCTCTGTCTTGTCTCTGTATCTGTCTCTCTCTCTCTCTCTCTCTCTCTCTCTCTCTCTCTCTCTCTCATTTTCTTTTTCCTTTACTTGTTTGTTTCTTAAATACCATATATGAGCAAAATTTTATGGTATTTGTCTTCCTCTGCCTGACTTATTTCACTTAGCATTATGCTTTCTAGCTCCATTCATATCCTTGTAAATGGCAATATTTCATTTTTTATGGCTGAGAAATATTCCATTGTATATACTACATCTTATTTATCCCATCACTTGATGGACAGTTAGGCTGCTTCCACATCTTGGCTATTGTAAATAATGGCGCTATAAACATAGGAATGCAAGTATCCATTTGAATTAGTGTTTTTGTATTCTTAAGTAAATACCTGGTGATGTGATTGCTGGATTGTAAGGGAGTTAAGTTTTTAGCTTTTTGAGGAGCCTCTACACTGTTTTCCAGAGTGGCTGGGCCAGTTTGCATTCCCACCAATAGTGCATGAGTGTTTCTTTGTCTCCAAATCTTCGCCAAAACCCATTGTTCCTTGTGTTTTTTATTTTAACCATTCTGACAGATCTGAGGTGATAACTCAGTGTAATTTTTATTTTCATTTCCCTGATGATAAGTAATGATAAACATCTTTTCATGTGTCTATTGGTCATCCGGTCGTGTTCTTTGGAGAAATCGCTGTTCAAGGCTTCTACCTATTTTAAATTGAGTTACTTGTTTGTTCCTTATTGAGTTTTGTGTTTTTAAAGTATATTTTGGATACCTTTATCAGGTATGTCATTTGCAAATACTTTCTACCATTTCAACAGGTTGCCTTTTAGTTTTGATGATACTTTCCTTTGCTGTGCAGAAGCTCTTTATTTTGATGTGGTCCCAATAATTTATTTTTGCTTTTATTCCTCTGCCTCAGGAGACCTATCTAGAAAAAATTGCTTCAGCCAATGTCAAAGAAATTACTTCCTGTGCACTCTTCTAGGATTTTTTTTATGGTTTAAGGTCTCACATTTACGCCCTTAATCGATGTTGAATTTATTTTTGTGTATGGTATAAGAAAATCATCCAGTTTCATTCTTTTGCATGTTGCCATCCAGTTTTCCCAACACCATTTGTTGAAGAGACTGTCTTTTTCCCATTGGATATTCTTTCCTGGTTTGTTGAAGATCAATTGACTATATAGTTATGGGTTTCTTTCTGGGGTTTTTATTCTGTTCTATTGATCTATGTATCTATTTTTGTGCTGGTACCATACTGTTTTGATTGCTACAGCTTTGTAACATAAATTGAAGACTGTGTTTGTGATGCTTCCAGCTTTGTTTTTCTTTTTCAAAATTGCTTTGGCTATACATGGTCTTTTGTAGTTCCAAACAAATTTTATGGTTTATCCTGGCTCTGAAAAAATGCTGGTGGTATTTTGATAGGGATTTCATTAAATGTGCAGATTGCTTTGGGAAAATAGATATTTTAACAATATTTCCTCTTCCAATCAATGAGCATGGAAAGTCTTTCCATTTATTTGTTTCATCTTCAATTTCTTTCATCTGTGTTTTATGGTTTTCAGAGTATAGGTCTTTTATCTCTTTGGTTAGGTTTATTCCTAGGTATTTTAATATTTTTGGTTTAATTGTAAATGAGATTATTTTGTTTATTTCTTTTTCTGCTGCTTCATTATTGGTGTATAGAAATGCAACAGATTTCTGTACAATAATTTTGTACCCTGCAACTTTACTGAATTTATTTATCAGTTCTAGCAGGTTTTTGGTTGGAATCCTTTGGGCTTTCTGTATATGGTATCATGTCATCTGGAAATAGTAAGAGTTTTACTTCCTGCTTACCAGTTTGGATGCCTTTTATTTCTTTTTACTATCTGATTGCAGTGGCTAGGATGATGTTGAATAAAAGTGGTAAAAGTGAACATCCTTGTCTTATTCCTGACCTTAGGGGAAAGCTCTAAGATTTTCCCCATTAAGAATAATATTAACTGTGAGTTTTTCATAGGTGACCTTTATTCTATTGAGATATGCCCTCAAAATCTACTTTGTTAAGGGTTTCTATCATAAGTGAATGTTTTACTATGTCAAATGCTTTCATTGCTTCTATAGAAATTATCATATGGTTTTTAGCCTTTCTCCTATTGATGTGATCTATCAAGGATGATTGATTCACAAATATTAAACCACCTTTGCAATCCAGGAATAAACCCCACTTGATCATGGTGAATCATTCTTTTAATGTACTGTTGGATTCAGTTTGCTAGTATTTTATTGAGAATTTTTGCATCGACGTTCATCAGGAATATTGGCCCATAGTTCTTTTTTTGTGGTGCCTTTATCTGGTTTTGGTATCAGAATAAAGCTGGCCTCCTAGAAAGAATTTGGTAGTTTTCCTTCCTTTTCTATTTTTTACAATAGCTGGAGGAGAAAATATATTAACTCTTTTTTAAATGTTTGATAGAATTCACCTGTGAAGCCATCTAGTCCTGGACATTTGTTTGTTAGGAGCTTTTTGATTACTGATTTAATTTCTTTGCTAGTTGTCAATCTGTTCAAATTTTCTATTTCTGCCTGCTTCAGTTTTGGGAGTTTATATGTTTCTTGGAATGTGTCTATTTCTTGTAGGTTGTCCAATTTATTGGCATATGGTGTTTCATAATTTCTCTTATGATTGTTTGTATTTTTGTGGTCTTGATTGTTATTTCTCCTCTCTCATTAGTGATTTTATTTCCTTGTGTCCTTTTTTTTTTAATCTGGCTAAAATATTTTCTAATTTTATTGACGTTTTCAGCTCCTGGTTTAATTGATCTATCCTATTGTTTTGGGGTTTTGTTGTTTTTTTGTTTCTATTTTATTTATTTCTGCTCTAATCTTTATTATTTCTTTTCTTTTGCTGGTTTTAGGTTTTGTTTCTTATTTTTTCTAGCTTTAGGTGCAATGTTAGATTATTTAAGATTTTTCTTGCTTCTTGAGGTAGGCCTGTATTGAAATAAACTATCCTCTTAGAAACAATTTTGTTGTATCCCACAAGTTTTGGGCCATTGTGTTTTCATTTTCATATTTTTCCATATACTTTTTTGTTTCTTATTTGATTTCCTGTTTGACCTATTCATTGTTAATAGCATGTTATTTAACCTCCATGTATTTGTGCTCTTTCCAGCATTTTTTCTCGTGGTTGACTTCTACTTTCATAGAGTTGTGGTCAAAAAATATGTATGGTATGGTGTCCCTGGGTGGTTCAGTGGGTTAAGCGTCCGACTTCAGCTAGGGTCATGATCTTGTGGACTGTGGATTCCAGCCCCACATCAGGCTCTGTGCTGTCAGCTCAGAGCTTGGGGCCTGCTTTGGAATCAGCATCTTCCTCTCTCTCTGCCCCTCCCCCACTTATGCTCTGTCTCTCAAAAATGAATAAAGGTTAAGAAAATTAAGAAAAGATAATATGTATGGTATGACTTTGATATTCTTCAATTTGTTGATGCCTGATTTGTGACCTAATATGTGATCTATTCTGGAGAATGTTCCATGTGTGCTTGAAAAGAATGTGTATTCTGTTGTTTTAGGATTGAATGTTATGAATATATCTGTTTAGTCCATGTATTCTAATGTGTCATTCAAAGCCACTGTTTCCTTGATGATTTTCTGTTTAGACAATCTGTCCATTAACGCAAGTAGGGTGTACCATACTATTACTGTATTATTACTAATCCTTTATGTTTGTCATTAACTGTAATGTGTTTAGGTGCTTCTATATTGGATGCATACATGTTTACAATTGTTCTATATTAAGTGTCCCCTTTATAATTATATAGTAACCTTATTTGCATCTTGTGACACCCTTTATTTCAAAATCTATTTTGTCTGACCTAAGTATTGCTACTCCAGCCTTCTTTTGATATCCATTTAAATAATAGATGATTCTCCACCCCCTCACTTGCAATTTATAGGCGTCTTTAGGCCTAAAAGGGTGTCTTGTAGGAAGCATAGAAATAGGTCTTATTTTCTTACTCATTTTGCCACCCTATATCTTTTGATTAGAGCGTTTAGTCCATTTCAAAGTAATTATTGATAGATATGTATTTAGTGTCATTTATTACTTGTTTTGTGGTTGTTTCTGAAGACTTTTTCTGATCCTTTCCTGTCTTTCTTTCATGTTTTGCTGATTTTCTTTAGTGACTATATTTGGACTTTTATCTCTTTATTCTTTACATATTTATTAGTGGTTTTTGATATATGGCTCTATTAAGTTTGTATATATCCTCTTCTGCATATAGCAGTCTGTATTAAGTTGATGGTCTTTCTTTCTTTCTTCTTCTTTCTTTCTTTCTTTCTTTCTTTCTTTCTTTCTTTCTTTCTTTCTTTCTTTCTTTCTCTTTATGGTTGTTTAAGTTTGAACCCATTCTTTTTTCCTCTCCTCCCCACATTTAAGGTTTATGTTATATTTTATATTCTTTTTTGTTGAAATTCTGACAGATTTTTGTTACATAAATATGCATTTTTACTACTTTTGTGTTTCCTACCTTTATACTGTCACTTTTGGTCTCTCCTTTCCACTCAAAGAGTTCCCTTTAATATTTCTTGCAGAACTGGTTTAGTGGTTACAAACTCCTTTAGTTTTGTTTTCTGGGAAACTCTCTATTTCTTCTTCTATTCTGAATGATAGTCTTACTGGATAGTTTATTCTTGGCTGCAGATTATTCCCATTCAGCACTTTGACTATATCATGCCACTTCCTTCTGGCTTGCCAAATTTCTGTTGAAAAATCTCTTGCTAACCTTATGGATTTTCCCTGGAGGTTAAGGACTTCTTTTGTCTTGCTGCTTTTAAGATTGTTTTTATCACTATATTTTTCTAATTAAGTTACAATATGTCTTTTTAGCAGTCTGTTTTTATTGATTCTGTTGGGGGTGCCTCCTGGATCTGGATATCTGTTTCCTTCCCCCGATTAGGAAAGTTTTCAGCAGTTATTTCTTTGATTTTTTTTTTCTGCTCCTCTTTCCTTTTCCTCTTCTGGTACTCCTATAATATGTGTTTTATTATATTTGATGGAGTGACTCAGTTCCCTAAATCTATTCTCATTTGACATAAATCTTTTCTTTCTTTCTTTCTTTCTTTTCTTTTTTTTTTTTTTTACAGCTTGATTGATTTCCTTCATTTCTCTGCCTTCCAGGTCATTATTTCATTCTTCTGCATCTTCTATCCTACTGTTCATTCCATCAAGTGTGTTTCCCATTTCACTTATTGAATCTTTTATCTTTTATTCCTTAATGATCTCACTCATGTCCCCCACTCTTTTCTAAGTCCAGCAAGTATCTTTATGATCATTGCTTTAAATTATTTATCAGGAATGCTATTTATATATGTTTTCCTTAGATCTCTGGCTGTGGCCTTGTTCTGTTCTTCCTTTAAAATCATTTTCTCTATTTCCTCATCTTGTCTGCCTCTCTGTGTCTATTTCCGTTAAGAAAGTTAACACTCTTCTGCTCTTGAAAGTAGTGACTTTATGAAGAAGAGGTCCTGGAGTGCCCTGCAGTGCAGAACCTGGCATTTCATGAGAATATCCTATGTGTGTTGCTTATGCCCTGCTGTTGTGTCTGAGTCACTTTTCCTTTTGGTGCAGTCATCTACATTGACACTCTGCTGTAATGGGCTGTTTTTGCTTTCTGTGGTGTTAGTGGGAACCAGGAAGGCCATCTCTAGGGGTGAGGGGTCTTCACGCAGTCTGGCCAGGAGCTTATGGCTGGGTGCAGCATGCAACAGAGGCTGGGGACATGCAGCTGGGCATGGCGTGCAGGTTTGTTCCAGGGTGGCTATAGCTGTGCACTTGGCAGCTGGGTGCAGCGTGCAACTGTAGCCAGGGTGTACAACATGACAAGGTGCATGATGGTGCACTGGGTGCAACATGCAATAGCACCTGGAGGCACATGGCTCAGAACCTTGCATTGGCAGCTGGGGGCATGCAGCTGGGTGAAACACATGAGGGTAGGTGGGGGTCACAGCTAAGAGTGGCAAGGCAGATATCCATGGTGCTTGGTGACAGCTGTGTACCCAGTGGCTAAGTAGGGTGGCTGCTGGGCCTCAACAAAATTTGCCCTGAGCCCAGGGCCAAGGACAGCAGGCTTAGAGTTGGTGAGTCCTCACAAGAACTCATGGGAATGGTGCACTGCTAGGGAGTTAGTTAGCAAGTGTCTCTGCAGCCCCACCTTCAGCGTATCTTTGTGCTTATGCTGGTGGGCCAGAGGAAAATGACACCTTCCAGCTACCTTGTTTTTGGAGGACTCCCTCAACATGCTAAGAAAGAAGTATGAACAGATCTGTCTCCTGTTTGCCCCCGGTCTTATGCAAACTGCTGTTTTTTATGTTGCTTCTCAATTCCGGCTGCTGTCTCTTTAAAGGCAGGGTCTGGCTATCACTGGCCCTCCTAGCTCACCCAGTACTGAGTCACTTACCTCCAAAGCTCCAGGTTCCAAGCCCCACTGGTTTTACAAACTCACAGAATTCAGGGTACCTGGATGGCTCAGTCAGTTAAGCATGCAACTCTTTTTTTTTTTTTTTAATTTTTTTTTTTTTTAATTTTTTTTCAACGTTTTTTTATTTATTTTTGGGACAGAGAGAGACAGAGCATGAACGGGGGAGGGGCAGAGAGAGAGGGAGACACAGAATCGGAAACAGGCTCCAGGCTCCAAGCCATCAGCCCAGAGCCTGACGCGGGGCTCGAACTCACGGACCGTAAGATCGTGACCTGGCTGAAGTCGGACGCTTAACCGACTGCGCCACCCAGGTGCCCCAGCATGCAACTCTTCAATTCGTCTCAAGTCATGATCTCACAGGGTTTGTGGGCTCTCAGCTGACAGTGTGGAGTCTGCTTGGGATTCTCTCTCTCTCTCTCTCTCTCTCTCTCTCTCTCTCTCTCTCTCCTCCTTCTCTCTCTCAAAATAAATAAATAAATATTTTACACACACACACACACACACACACACACACACACACACAAACTCAAGGAATTTTGCCTCCCTGGGTTTTCAAGCCAATTGGAGTGGGGATTAGTCTTTCCCCTCCTGAGTTCCCTGGAGCCAGGGTCTGTTTCTCTACCCTCTCGGTTTCCACATCTCCCTCCCTCCTGCAGGCAGCTTCCCTCTGCCTTTCTGACCTTCTTCACTTTTCAGATGGAGCTTCTGGTCTATATTTGGTTGTGGAGTTTGTTCTGCCAGTCTTCAAATTCCTCTCCAGTTTATTGATCAATGTGGATGGATGATTTCTAGTTGTAAATGTGGGACAGGTGAACTTAGCATCCTCCTACTCTGCCATCTCCCCAAGCTCCTCCCAAGATAAATCTGTATCTTCTAAATGGTATGTTTAGTTTAGAGTTTTATTATGATGCTCTGTCTTAATGTAAATATACTTTATAATACCTTATTAAGTCAATAATAAATATTAGTATATAATAGATTTTTATATACTTTGGGGTAAAACGCCCATGAAATTGCTTATGCAAAGGCAATGGTTAATTCTCAGATTCTTGAAATATAGAACATCAAACTATGATATCTCATAAAGTAATGTTTATACTAAATTTCTAAAGCAGTATTTAAGTTTCTGGCAGTATGGAGATTACAAAATCAAGTCTAGATTAGAGAAATACTCCAAAGTGATATATATCATTCTCTGCCTGGAATTTTTTGCAGGTATGTGACTAAAAACAATGTTAGAGTTTGAGATCACTTATTCCTCTTTTTCCCTGTAACAGTTAAGAGATATTGAACCTAATATTTACATACCTCCTCCCTAAAGCAGAACGATTAAACTAACTCTCAAAGGAAATTTAATGTTATAAGGAAAAGAGTAATTTTCTTTTTCCTTTTGTTATTTTGTCAGAAAATCATGACTAGCTTCTGGGCATGACAAAAGTTATGTGAGTATCATTATATAATACCTGTGATCAGTGCAGAATGGAAGAGGTTTAAGAGCCATAACTGAGTATATAACTGAAAAGTTTCTCTACAATGTTAAATGCACTGCTCAATCCCCTAAAGTAAAGTAAATGGCCTGCAGCGAGGTCTGAAGAAAGCTCTCCGATGCTATGAATATAGCTGCATGAAAGCTGGCACAGAGGTATTCAGTTCTGAACCTGCCTAGCTTCAAAATATTAAGCCTACAGTTGCTTGCAGCTTTTATTTCTGAGGTATTTTTTACCTTATTGTGCTGAACAGTTGTACTTTCTCAGCTTGATTGACATTCTGGAAAATATTGATCCGACAGTTCAGTGAACTTACATTCTATTAAGTAAGTGTTCATCACATAACATTAGGCTCACTCAGTCCAAATTTCAAAGACCTGCATTTTGTTTAAATGCAAAAGCCTTATATTTATCTTAAAATGAAATCCCTCTCATAATTCAAATTCAGAATTCCAAATGTAGTCTGATAATTTTTGCTTTTTAGAATTACTTTGGAGTAAATATGTGACAAACCAACAAATAAGCAAAGAAACAAAAATCCGCAAAGAAGCCAGTCTGGGATAAACATGTTTTTGTAATTACTGAGCAATGCCAAAATTTCCTGAAAAAGAGCATCTTCCAATGGTTATTTTCTTCTATGGAAGTGAGATATTATTGTATAAGGCAGTTTCCCATGCACCTTCCCCCATTCCAATTCTACAGTTCTAGACGAAGCTATTTTCTCTCAAGGCCCAGAACGATACTGCTGCCTAGCTTGTACTTTCCATAACTCTCCAGAAGAGGATCTGCTGTTCCATTAATCCATGTCTTGCATTTTCTTTGTTTTCTCTTCTCCTGCATTCCAATGAAAAGATTTATTGGATAATTAAAGGATTTCTGAATCCTTTTCTTTTTTTTTTTAATGTTTATTTATTTGGGGGGGAGAGAGAGAGAGAGAGAGCATCAGCAAGCAGGGGAGGGGCAGAGAGAGAGGGAGACACAGAATCTGAGAATCTGAAGCAGGCTCTAGGCTCTGAGCTGTCAGCACAGTGGCCAACACAGGGCTTGAGCTCACGGACAGAGAGATCGTGACCGAAGCCAAAGTTGGATGCTCAACTGACTGAGCCACCCAGTTGCTCTTGAGTCCTTGCCTTTCTAAAAAATATATATTTATTCTACCATTTTATTAATTGATAGATTATCTGGTTTTAGAATTATGGCTGAAAATCATCTTTGAGTTGTAGTTCTGAGTTACTTAGCACTTCATGAGGGCAAAGGAGCTTCTTGTTGATGTCCTCTTTGAGTTCTTCTTGTGTTTTTGTTTTTGTTTTTTTCACTTTTTTTTAAACATTTATTTTTGAGAGACAGAGAGAGACAGAGCACAAGCAAGGAAGGGGCAGAGAGAGAAGGAGACAACAGAATCCAAACCAGTCTCCAGATTTTGAGCAACCTGTCAGCACAGAGCCCATGCAGGCATCAAACCTAAGAACCATAAGATCATGACCTAAGCCGAAGTGGGACACTCAACCAAATGAGCCACCCAGGCGACCCTCCTCTGTGAGTTCTTAAAACTGCCATGTCCTTTGTATACCAATTAGGATATTTCAAAGCCACTTTTGGTTTTCCAGAGCTTCTCTAGAAATGTTTTGCGCCTCTCTCCATTATGGGCTTCCCATCAATTTTTTTTCTTTTCATTTTCATGGAGTCTTGTTATAAAGAAAAAGGAGATTGTTACATGTTTTCAGTTCATCATCTTTAGTCTGAGTTATATACTGTGGCTTTCGAAAGTGTTTAGAGAAACCATTCTTTCTTAGATAAAGTCGTTTATTGTTGGTAAAATAAATCTGATTAATAATCAGTGCCCGTATTTACTTACATTATAGGACCAATAATGAAGTGAAATTCCAAAATTCCAAGATTTTATGTTTGCATATTCTGCATTTATAATAAAAGTAGACCACCATAAGTAAACTGACATTAGAACACTGACACCAAATGGGATGGTACTTCTTCCTACATCTGTCTACATCTACCAGTTTTGGCAACCTGGACTCAAAAGAGGGACTAGACTCAAAAAGAAGAAGAAGGAGAAGAAGGAGAAGAAAAGGAATAAGAAGAGGAAGAGGAAGGAGAAGAGGAAGAGGCAGAAGAAGAAGAAGAAGAAGAAGAAGAAGAAGAAGAAGAAGAACAGAAGAAGAAGAAGAAGAAGAAGAAGAAGAAGAAGAAGAAGAAGAAGAAGAAGAAGAAAAAGGAGAAGAGGAAGAAGGAGAAGAAAGACCAGGAAAAACCATGGATGCATGCAGATTTATCGTCATGGGTATTGCTTTCAAATAATCTTGTCCTGAATATTGAAATTCATTTCTTCTACCTCTGAGGTCTTTAAATAGTAATGACTTACTCCTACAAGTAGAGTCCCTTAAGTATTCTCTTTCTCCAATACCAAATGTCCATATTTTCTTTTCTGCATATAATTTCTGTAAACACTGGAGTAGAATAGTATCATGTGATAGACTCTCTCCCCAGAAAATGCCCCAGTCCATGAGTACATACTGCTTTGTGGAAGATGATGCTTTCTTTGTCAGATTTATGATGCTATGTTCCCTCATACACCATCAGCCCAATATAGACCTAGGAATATTGTGTTTGTTAACCAGAGATATGGTCCATATACAGGTATTTTAAGAATGAAGCTGAGAGCTCAGCTATCTTGAGAATGGGCCAATTCCTGTAGATATGATGTGCCGGCAAAAATCCATTTATAAAAAGCACTTATAAAGCATAGGTGCCTACATCTTATTGATATATAATTTTGTTATAACAACTGAACTTAAAAAAAAAAAAGAATAGCATGGGGCATCTGGGTGGTTCAGTTGGTTAAGCATCCAACTCTTGGTTTCAGATCAGGTCATGATCTCAGTGTTCGTGAGAGTTCCACACTGGGTTCCCTGCTGACAGTGGAGAGCCTGCTTGGGATTCTCTCTCTCTCTCTCTCTCTCTCTTTTTCTCTGCCAGCCCCCTTCCTCTCTCAACATAAGTGAACTTAAAAGAGAGAGAGAGAGAGAGAGAGAGAGAGAGAGAGAGAGAAGAGAGAGAGAGAGAGAGAGAGAGAGAGAGAGAGAGAGAGAGAGAGAGAGAGAGAGAGAGAGAGAGAGAGAGAGAGAGAGAGAGAGAGAGAGAGAGAGAGAGAGAGGTAGCATATCGGAGGGAAAATGTTTGGTGACAGATACACCTAGATTCAGATATTAGGTCTCCCTCACAGAGTGCTCCTGTTACTTATTTCTATAAAACAAGTTATCTTAAAATTTTGTGACTCAAAACAAAATATATATTATTACTTATTAAGTTTCAATGGGTTGATTGGTCTCAGTCAGGAAGATCTTGCTTGGAGTGTTTCATGCAGGTGTAGCCAGATAGTAGCTGAGGGTAGAGGCATCTGAAGGCACAACTGAGCTGGACACCAAGATGGCTTATTCACATGGCTAGCCCTTGACACTGGCTATTTACTCTGAGGTCAGCTAAGGCAGTTGACTAGAACACCTATGCATGATCTATCCATGTGGCTTCCTGCACATGGTAACTGGGTTTCCAGGGGGAAAATCTAAAGAGTGATCATTGTAAGGAAACTAAGAAATACAAAGCTTCTTATGACCTAGCCTCAGAAGTCACTCAGGATTGCCTCTTCCATATTCTATTGGGAGTATTCCCAATATTCATATTCAAAATTCAAATGCCATATTCAGAAGGGAGTCACAGTACAATCCCATATTCAAAGGAAGGGGACTAACACAGGGCACAAATACCAAGAGTTAAGGTACACTGAGAGAAGAGGGAGATTTGGGGGACTGGGTCCTAAAAAGAGTTTAAAATGAACTGGACTAAAAATTTGTATCCCACCAAAATTCATATTTATTCATCTGTATGTTAAAGTCCTATCTCCAATGTGATGGTTTTGGTGGTAGGCCTTTGGGGAGATAATTAGAGTTACATCAGGTCATGAAGCCCTCATGATGAGATTAATGCCCTTATGAAAAGAGGAAGAAACAGGAGAGCTCTTTTTCTCTGTCATGTAATGGATGATACAGCAAGAGGGTGGCCATCTGTGAGCCAGGAAGAACCCCTCATTGGAAACCAAATCCATTTATCAATGGACTTCCAGCCTCCAGAAATGTGAGAGTAAATTTCTATTGTTTGGACCACTGAGTCTATATTTTGGTGTAGAAGCCTGAGCAGACTAACTTTGGGATAATTAAAGTAACTCATGATACAACTCTTTTGAAATATCTTTCAGTAAGTGCTGGAAAGTATCTATTTGATTTATTTTAAATGTTTAAAATTATTTAGACAAATACATATGTACAAATAGACACAATTTAAATATTACAGAATAGCAATAGTTACCCATAAGATCCCTGTCCAATTTCAGTCCCTTATTCAGAGACAGCATTGTTGGGTTGTTTCTGTTTTTAGCTTATCTTTTTTTTACATTTTAATTATTGTATTATTTTAATTTCTACATTGATGACATGAAAAACTTAAAAATTAAATATGTATTTTTTCCTTTCTTTGTCTATGATAAGAAAGCAATTGATATTTTCCTTTGTCTTATTTCTTAATAGAAGCTGTTAGTATCTGTACTTTTCTAACAAATTTTAAAATGATAAAATTCCATGGGGATAAGCCTAGTATTTTATTTTCATTATTTTTATTAATTGTATTCAACATAGAGAAAACTTTAGCTCTGGTAAAGTTCCTTCTAGTTCTCCTTTAATTATTTACCTGATAATTTTTTCTACTTTATCAATTGGATTGATCCCTTATTTAAATATTTTCTTTTCTTTTTCTCCATGATATATTCTCATTTTATTGTTAATGACATTCTATCAAAGTAATGTATTTTTATTGTAGCAATGATTTTTTATAATTTCTTTTTAAGTATTTATGTATTTTGAAAGAGAAAGTGTGTGTGTGTGTGTGTGTGTGAGAGAGAGAGAGAGAGAGAGAGAGAGAGAGAGAGAGAGAAAGGGGGATGGACAGAGAGAGAGAGCGAGAGAGGGAGAGGGAGAGGGAGAATCCCAAACAGGCAACAAGCTGTCAACACGAACCCTGAGATCATGACCTGAGACTGAATCAAGAGTTGGATACTTAACCAACTGAGCCGCCCAGGTGCCTCTGATTTTTATAATTTTTAAAAAATGTTTATTTCTTTTGAGAAAGATAGTGAAGGAGGGGCAGAGAGAGGGAGAGCAAGAATCCCAACCAGGCTCTCTACTGTCATCACAGATCCTGACTCGGGGTTCAAAATCATGAACCATGAGATCATGACCTGAGCCAAATTAAGAGTGGGACACATAACCAATTGAGCCACCCAGGTGCCCCTTTATAATTTCTAAAAGCTCTTTTTCTGTTGCAACTTTATTGTAATTTTCACTTTTTTTAAAGGCTGCGATACCTTTTTGAATATGCATATACAATTTTGGAATGATTTTTGTTTTTAGTTTCCTTCTGTTCCCAATATGTTTCCTTTAGTGTCAGTTCATATGCAAAATCAACTTAGTATTTCTGTTTGATGTTTTTTTTTTTTGTTTTTTCTTATGTGTGCCAATGTTTTATCTGCTTATTTATACTGATATACCTAGTGTGGATTTCCTCTCATATCATGTAGGTAGGTGTGTTTCCAAAACATCTGTTTCTATGTGGAAAGTGTTTGTGGGTAGGAGCGTTATATAGTGGGTGGGATATGTACTGTCAGGCTTCACCTCATGATGTGTAATAATGGACCCTGAAGGAGACAAGCCGTGAGGCCCTCGTCAACTTCCAAATTAGGACTGTTCTTTCCACAAAGAACTTTTCACTTTCCCCACATGTATTTTGTTTTATTCTGCTTTGATAAAACCCACCTGCTTTGTGTTTTTGCTTTATTTTTCAGTCTGGGAATAAATACTGGGCAATATGTATCCTGTAAACCAGGGTTGGGGATCTAAGTCATCAATAAATTTCCCTTTCTTCGGTCCTGATTTTCTCCCACTCTCAGGGCTGTGTGTGTGTGTGTGTGTGTGTGTGTGTGTGCATGTGTATATTTTTTTAAGGGCTTTGAAAGAAGACTTAGCCTGTATATTTTCAGCCAATAGTGTACTTGCAACTCTCAAGGTTTCGGCCTTGCAGTCTACCTTCTTTGCATGTACTTCATAATTTATTAATTATCTTTCATTAAAATATCCTTAACAAAAATCCAAGCACAAACTTTGGATAGCAATTTATAGTAAAAAAAAAAAAAAGAAATCATTAAACTTTTTTTTTGGCTGAAAGTTTCTTACATATATAACAAACTATCAAAAAAATAAACAAATAAGCAATATATTTCCTAGATGGTATCAAATTATTAATTCTATAAATGACATCAAATTATAATTCTCAATATGTAACCAACACATTATAAAAATTAATAAAAATAATTTTATGGCTGTTAGTTTTGTTCAGAAGCAGTATATGAACGCTTCCTATGATTATTTTTATTTGCTCTTTCTTTAAAAACGTGTAAGTAGTGTACGGAGCACCTGGGTGGCTCAGTTGGTTGAGTGTCTGACTATGGCTCAGGTCATGATCTCGCAGTCAGTGAGTTCAAGCCCCATGTGCAGCTCTGTGCTGACAGCTCAGAGTCTGGATCCTGCTCCCGATTCTGTCTCCTTCTCCTCCCCTCCACCACTCACGCTGTATTCTCTCTGTCTCTCAAAAATGAATAAACATTAAAATTTTTTTAAATAAAAAAAAATGTAAAAGTAGTGTTGAAATATCATGACTCATCAAAACCTGAAATGGGGATACATGAAATCTATTTTATAGGTATTAAATAATTTTGTCACCAATAAAACTGTAATACTGTACAGGAGGAATCTGTAGGATGTACCGTGTGTTCTAATTATAATGGCAGATCTCAAAGGGCTAAAGCACTAGAAACTGTATGTACCAGCCTGCAATCAGGTAAATTAATCTTCAGAGGAGTCATGTACCACGGTCTCAAGTAATCAGTAATAATTGTATCATATTACTGAAGCACATTCAACTCTGTGTTTTTTTCCCTGCCTGCTGAATTGGCCTAAAACAATTGAAATTTATTAAGCCGTGTTAGAAATTCAAGTTCATAATCAATGGGAATCCAAGAAATCCAAGTACATAGGTAACCTTACTTCTACAAACTTCCATTTTTTATTATTGCTTTAGCTTTATCTATTTTTATTAAATTAGTTTTGTTAATATATTTTTATTTAACTTTATACAAAATAATTGAAAGTGGTCAAAGCCTTAAAAATATTCTTTATAACAAATAGAAACATTTTGTTAAGGGGATTTACTTATGTTTACACTTTTAACTTTATAAAAGTGTATACATTTTTAAGCAGTCTGCCACGTTGTTGTGCACTCCTAACATTTCCAGAAAGCATATATAAGCTACTTATAAAAAGAAAAATTGTACTGTTGGAAGTAATACTAAAAGCACGAGTTAACGAATTTAACTATAGTTTTAGTTATTCAAAATAATAATGTCCTTTTCAAAGCCATTGAACAATTTTATTTAAATCTATATGTACTTAGTTTCCCAGTTGTGTTTAATTAGCTTAATCACTTTTCGAAATGTAACAAGCTATAAAAAGAATGATTTATTGACAGAATGTCGAATAGCAAATTGTTAGCTGCCAGATTTGATCCCCAAATGATCACTGGATGTGTGGAAAAGTGAAATGTATCAAAATCATAGCATTTATAAACAGGCTTTATAGCTTAGGAGGTCAGTGCATGAATTTCAAATGGTTTCCTTTTTGTATTGGAAGGTGTAATACCAGATGAGTTTAATAGCACATGTATTGTATACAAAAGCTTTTCATAAAGACAGAAATTTTATTTACAATACTCTTACTTTGGTTATTTGAAATATGCTTTTTCCTAGACAGATCTTAATCTTTGGCAATATAAAAAGTGCATGAAGTGAATATGGACTTTAATCCTGCTTACAGGAAAGGTAAATTAATACCCATTAATGACACATCTTCTGCCCAGTCATAATTATTTCTAAGCCATAATAATAATATATACTGTCTTGACTAAATCTGTGATAGATTTACAAACAAGATTTCAGTTAAATTTCACATCCTAAAACATTAGTAAGCTAGTTTTATTGCACCTTTGTATAAAAATACATTTATTTTTATCTTATTTTTTAAAGTTTATTGATTGATTGATTGATTGATTGAGAGAGAGAGAGAGCATGGGGGAAGGGCACAGAGAGAGGAAAAGAGAAAGGGGGAGAGAGAGAATCCTAAGCAGACTCTGCACTGACAGCAGTGTGGGGCCCAGGTCAGGGCTCCAACTCAGGACCTGTGAGATCATGACCTGAGCTGAAACCAAGAGTCAGATGCTTAACAGACTAAGCCACCCAGGCACTTTAAAACACAGTTAATTTTAAATTTATCTTTTTTAATGGATGAAGGGTAGGGCACCAACGTTATTTTGTTTAATTTAAGAAACCATCAATTATCACATTATCAGTCAGGGGATGATGTGGAGAAATGAGATTCAAACAAACAAAAAAAAGTTATAATAATGCCAATAAAAAAACAATTTGACTATCTAAATAGTTGACTTTTTAAGTTTTTTGACTTTTAAAATTATGAGAAATGCAATATCTTTCATCAAGAAGGCTTTTTAAAAGAAATACAAGATAAAATGTTTTATTTATCATGGAATAAGGGAAACAACTATGTTTATATCTTATAAATCAAATGATTACCATCCAGCACTTCCTATTTGCATCTCAATTTGCAAGTCAACAGTTTAGAATAGAAACCAATGATTTATTTCAATTATATTGAAAATATTATTATAATATTTCACTAAGACCCAGAATTTAAACACTTAGCATGTAGATAGATTTATTACATCTTAAAAAGATTGTATATAAAAAGCTAAATATACATACTGCTGTACCAATACAAAACTTATCAGAATGACATTTGTGGGTAGTCTGTAATATCGATATAGCTTGATAGTCTGAACTCCAAAGATGACTGGAAACATCGATAAAGCATTGGTAAAAAAAAAGAAGTCCTTTTGAAAGTTTTTGAATTTGTTGTTTGAAACTATCTGGATTATTGGGCTGGGAAAACCTATTTTAAAGGTTGCAAACAAAAAATATTCTTAAAATAATTTCCATTTAAAAATAAAAACTGCATATCAAATTGTAGCATAAGAATATTCCCATTCCGATCTTCCATTATTCTCATTAGCATTACCCTAACCCTCCTTCTTTATTTTTGCAATATATTCTCCTACAGGGTATTCTAATTTGTAAAACTTTTCCCTCATGTGTTAGCTAAAAACTCATCTTAGAGATCATCTAGTTGAGGGACTGCAAATATGTATTATTTAATGTGCTAACTCTAGTCACAGCTGCCTGAGGTAGGTCTGAGTGGAGAGGAATTCAGTGGGAGAGCTGGCTCAAGTTCCACAGAAAATGGTGCTAATATGATGGGATATCTATGTTAGAGAATGGGGATAAGCATACATGCTTATTATAGTTTTATTTCATCTTTTTCCCCCAATTACATATATTATTTCTTGTTTATTGATTTCCCATCCTTAGGTCTCAACATCATTCTCTTCAAACAAACAAAGAATTTTAGCACAATATTAGTTTAAATCAATTTCAGTGTTTAAATTATTGTGATTGTGTCAAGATTGTTCTTAGCTGTGTTTTCTGGAGTTAATAATTGCCTAACATTTTTTTCTTGATTGCATACTCTACTAGGGCAGATATCATAGTCTATTTTGTTCACTGATGTTCCTAAAGTAACTAATACAACATGTGAAACATTAGAATCTCAATGAACATTTGTCAAATTAAACTTACTTATTTTCTAAACTCTGAACTATAAAATTCCACTCTCTATGATCAGTCATATCAACTAACTCTTTGGTTCCATTTTTACTGCTGGAGACACATCTCCTAAACCCCTTTATTTTGCTGCTCCTATCTGGACAAGTTTTCTTATGGCCTATTGCATAGCTGTGATCCTGGAATATCTATTTATTTCATCCTGGGGATTTTGGACCTTTTCTTGTAAAACATCTCTTAAATCTTTGATTACATGGTGTTCTCTTTCTTTCCTAATTTGTTTTTGAGAGATTATTCTCCTGTGAAAAAATATGTAGATGGAAGAATTTTTGCAACACTATGTATTTGAAACTAGCTATGTGACAAAGTGGCCAGATATTAAAATATAGATTAGAAAACATTCTCCTAAATTTTATGACCTTTAAGATTTCAAGTAATACTTTGTAAATTCTGATGTGATATATATGTGACATATTTATATTACTTTCTGATATAGAGACATTTTTATATGGAAATATCTATTCTACATTTCTGACAAATTTGATATTATTTCTTGAGTAAATCCCTAGTTTTTGTTTTATGTTTTGTTTTGTTTTTGTTTTTGTTTTGTTTTGTTTTGTTTTGTTTTTCTGGAACAGTTTTACTCATTTGGATATAGCATCTACTCATTTAATTTTATAATTTTCTTATCTTTATCTATTTTTTTTAATTCTACTTTGTTAAAATTTGCTTTATTTTTTCCAAAGCTATAGTTAGTATTTTTTTTTCTCTTTTGTAAAGAAGATTTTGTTTAAAGTCCAGTTAGTCAACGCAGTGTTAATAGTTTCAAGTGTACAATATAGTAATTCAACACTTACATACAATACCCTGTGCTCATCACAAAAAGTGCAGGCTTTAATTCCCATCACCTATTTAATCCACACACATACCACCCACCTCCCTTCTGGTAACCGTCAATTTATTCTCTATACTTAAAAGTCTGTTTCTTGGTATCCTTCTCTCTTTTTCCCTTTGTTCATTTGTTTTGTTTCTTAAATTCCACATATGAGTGAAATTATATGGTATCTGTCTGACTGAATTATTTGTTAAAATTATACCTTCTAGATCCATCCATATTGTTGCAAATGGCAAGACCTCAGTATTTTTTATGGCTGAACAATATTTTCCATTGTATGTATATACCATATCTTTATCCATTCATCAGTTGATGGACACTTGGGCTATTTCCATAATTTGGCTATTGTAGATATAACTTCTATAAACTTCAGGGTGCATGTATCCCTTTAAATTAGTATTTTTGTGGGGTTCCTGGGTTGCTCAGTCTGTTAAGCAGCCAACTCTTCATTTTGGTTCAGGTCATGATCTCATGGTTTATGAGATCAAGACTCTCATTGGGTTCTGTGCTGACAGCATGGAGCCTGCTTGAGATTCTCTCTCTCTCTGTCTCTCTCTCTCTCTCTCTCTGCCCCTCCCCTACTTACATTCTCTCTCTCTCTCTCTCTCTCTCTCTCTGTCTCTCAAAACAAATAAAAACTCTTTGAAAAAGGTATTTTTAATTTTTATTTGTTTTGAGAGAGAGAGAGAGAGAGACAGAGACAGAGACAGAGAGAAAGACAGAATGCCATCAGGTGAGTGGCAGAGAGAGAGGAAGATACAGAATCTGAAGCAGGCTTCAGGCTCTGAGCTGTCAGCACAGAGCCCAAAGAGGGGCTCAAACCCACAGGCTATAAAATCATTACCTAAGCTGGAGTGAGACACTTAACCAACTGAGCCACCCAGGCACCCCCCCCCCTAAAATAGTATTTTTATATTCTTTGGGTAAATACCTAGTAGTGCAATTGCTAGATCATAGGGTATTTCTATGTTTGATTTTTTTAGTTTATTTATTTTGAGAGAGAGAGAGAGAGAGAGAGAGAGAGAGAGAGAGAGAGAGAGAGACAGTGTATGAGAGCCAGGGAGTGGCAGAAAGAGAGAGACAAAGACAGGGACAAAGACTGAGAGAATCCCAAGCAAGCTCTGCTCTGTACATGCAGAGCCCAACTCAGGGTTCGAACTCACAAACCATGAGATCGTGACCTGAGCTGAAATCAAGAGTCAGACATACCAAGTGAGCCACCCAGGTGCCCCTAAGGTATTTCTATTTTTAAATATTTGAGGAAACTCCATACTGTTTTCCAGTGGCTAAACCAGATTGCATTCCCATCAACAGTGCAAAAAGATTCCTTTTTCTCCTCATCTTCACCAATACCTGTTCTTGTATTTTTGATTTTGGCCATTCTGACAGGTGTGAAGTGATTTCTCATTGTAGTTTGATTTATATTTTGCTGATGATCAGTGATGTTGAGCATCTTTTCATATGTCTGTTAGCCATCTGTATGTATTCTTTGGAAAAATGTCTGTACATATCTTCTGTCCATTTTTTGATTGATTTGTTTGGGGGTTGTTAAGTTGTAGACGTTCTTTATATATTTTAGATACTAATCCTTAATCAGATATGGTATTTGCAAATATCTTCTCCTATTTCATGGGTTGCCTTTTAGTTTTGTTGATTATTTGCCACTCTGTGCAGAAGCTTTTTATTTTGATGAAGTCTCAATAGTTCATATTTGCTTTTATTTTCCTTACTTCAGGAGACATATATCCTAAGACTTTGCTTTTGCCAATGTCAAAGAGGTTACTGTCTGTGTTCTCCTCTAGGATTTAAAATTTTTGACACTCATTTTTATTTTTCAGAGACAGCCTATGAGCTGGGAGGGGCAGGGAGAGAGGGAGACACAGAATCTGAAGCAGGCTTCAGGCTCAGAGCTGTCAGCACAGAGCCCAACATGGGTCTTCAACCCATGAACAGTGAGATCAAGACCTGAGCATTAGTCAGACACTTAACTGAATGAGCCACCCAGGCACTCCTCCTCTAGGATTTTAATAGCTTCCTCCTGTCTGACATTTAGGTCTTTCATCAATTTTTAATATATCTTTGTGTATGGTATCAGAAAATCATCCAGTTCCCTTCTTTTGCATGTTGTTATCCAATTTTCCCAACACCATTTGTTAAAGATACTGTATTTTTTTCCATTGGATATTCTTTCCTACTTTGTTGAAGATTAATTGACCATATAGATGAGGGTTCATTTCTGGGTTCTCTATTCTGTTCCATTGATTTATGTGTCTGTTTTTGTACCAGTGCCATACTGTCCTGTTCACAACAGCTTTGTAATATAACTTGAAGACTGGGATTGATGCCTTCAGCTTTGCTTTTCTTTTTTCTTTTTTTTTTCTTTCTTTTTTTTTTTTTTTTGATTGCTTTAGCTACTCAGGATCTTTGTGGTTCCATGAAAATTTTAGGATTGTTTGTTCTAGCTCTGTGAAAAATCCCAGTGGTATTTTAATAGGGATTTCATTAAATTTGTAGATTGCTTTGGGAATGTAGATATTTTAACCATACTTCCTCTTCCAATCCATAAGCATGGAATATCTTTCCATTTCTTTGTGTCCTCTTCAATTTCTTTCATGAGTCTTTTATAGTTTTCAGAGTATAGATTTCTTTCTTTTTTTTTTCTTTCTTTCTTTCTTTTTTCCTCTATGATTAAGTTTATTCGTAGCTATCTTATGGTTTTGGTACAATTGTAAATGTGATTGATTCCTTGATTTCTCTTGCTGCTGCTTCATTATTCGTGTATAGAAATGCAACAGATTTCTGTACATTGATTTTGTCTCCTGCAACTTTACTGAATTAATGTATCAGTTCTAGAAACTTTTCAGAAGAGTCTTTTGGGTTTTCTATATAGAGCATCATGTCATCAAACTGTGGAAGTTGGAGTTTTTTCTTGCTGATTTAGAAATCTTTTATGTCTTTTTCTTGTCTGATTGTTGTGGCTAGGATTTCCAGTGATATGATGAAATAATAGTGGTGAGAGTGGACATCTCTTGTTTGTGACCATAGGGAACATCCTCATTGAAGATGATATTAGTGGTGAGATTTTTGTATATGGTCTTTATTATGTTTTGTAATGACCTATATTAGAGGTATGTTCTCTCTAAGCCTAATTTGTTGAGGGTTTTTATGAATGGATGTTGTACTTTGTCAAATGCTTGTTCTGTATCTGTTGAAAGTATCATATACTTCTTATGCTTTTCTTTTATTTATGCGTTGTATCATATTGGTTGATTTGTGAGTATTGAGTCACACTTGCAGTCCAGAAATAAACCCACTTTACATTGTGAATCATTCTTTTAATGTACTATTGGATTCAGTTTGCTAGTAGTTTCTTGAGAATTTTTGCATCTATGTCCATCAGGGATATTGGCCTATAGTTTTCTTTTTCAGTGGAGTCTTTATCTGGTTTTGGTATCAGGGTAATCCAGGCCTCATAGAATGAATTTGGAATTTTCCTTCTTCCTCCATTTTTTGCAATAGTTTGAGTAGAATAGGTATTAACTCTTCTTTAAATGTTTGGTAGAATGTACCTGTGAAGCCATTTTGCCCTGGACTTTTGTTTATTGGGAGCTATTTTATTATTGAATCTATTTCTCTGCTGGTTATTGGTCTGTTCAGTTTCTCTATTTCTGTTCCAGGTTTGGTAGTTTATATGTTTTTTAGGAGCTTACCCATTTCTTCCAGGTTGTCTAATTTGTTGGCATATAATTTTCATAATAATCTCTTATAATCATTTATGCTTCCTTGGTGTTGGTTACTAATTCTCCTTTTTCATTTGTGATTTTATTTATTTGTGTCCTTTCTCTTTTCTTTTTGATGATTCTGGCTAGGGGGTTTATCAATTTTATTATTATTTTTTTTTGAGAAACCAACTCCTGATTTCATTGATCTGCTCTATTATTTGTGAATTTTCCATATCATTTATTTCTGCTCTAATCTTTATTATTTCCTTCCTTTGCCTTGCTTTAAGCTTCATTTGTTGTTCTTTTCCTAGCTTTTTAGGTTTAAGGTTAGGTGGTTTATTTGAGATTTTTCTTGCTTTTATAAGTTGGGCATGTATTGCTATAAACCTCCCTCTTACAACTTCTTTTGCTGCATCCCAAAGGTTTCGGACCATCGTGTTTTCATTTTCACTGGCTTCTGTGTATTTTCTTTTTAATGTCTTCTTTTATTTCCTGGTTGATCCATTCATTGTTTAGTAGCATGTTGTTTAACCTCCATGTTTTTATTCTCTTTCCACATTTTTTCTTGTGGTTGACTCCAAGTTTCATAGTGTTGTGATAAGAAAATATGCATGGTGTGATCTCAGTCTTTGTACTTGTTGAGACCTGATTTGTGACCTAGTATGCAATCTATTCTGGAGAATGTCTCATGTGCGCTTGGAAAGAATGTGTATTCTCCTGTTTTAGGATGAAATATTGTGAATATATCTGTTAAATCATTCTAGTCCAGTGTGTTACTCAAAGCCATTGTTTCCTTGTTGATTTTCTGTTTAAATGATGTCCATTGCTGTAAGTGAGGTGTTAAAGTCCCCTACTATTATTGTATATCTATTACTTTATTTATGTTTATTATTGTTTTATACGTTTGGGTGTTTCCGAATTAATATTCCTATTAAAATTTACACTTGTTAGATTCTCTTGTTGAATTGTCCCCTTTATTATGATATAGTGTCCTTTTTCACTTCTTGATACAGTCTTAGTTTTACTTATTTTTTTAAGTTCTGTTTTGTTTTGCTTTATTTTCTAGAGAGAGAGAGACAGAGACAGAGAGAGAGGAGAGAGAGAGAGAGAGACTGCGAGTGGGGGAGGGCCTGACAGAGAGGGAGACAGTGAGAATCCCAAGCAGATTCTGCCCTGAAATATGGAACCCAACATGGATCTTGAAACCAGAAACTGCAAGATCATGATCTGAGCTGAAATCAAGAGTCAGATGTTTAACCTGCTGAGCCACCCAGGGGTTCCTAGTCTTTGTTTTAAGGTCTAGTCTAAGTATTGGTACTCTGGATTTCTTTTGACATCAATATGCAAAATAAATATTTCTCTATGTCCTCACTTCCAATATGCAGCTGTCTTCAGGCCTAAAATGAACCTCTATAAGCAGCATATAGATGAGTTTTATTTTCTTATCCATTCTGACACTCTGTATCTTTTGACTAGAGTGCTTAGTCCATTTACAGTCAAAGCAATTATGTAGAGATATGTATATATTGCCATTTTATTACTTGTTTTGGTGTTTCTGAAGATTTCTCTGTTCCTTTCTTTTCTTTGTCACTTTCAGTCTTTCCTTTCCACTCAAATAATACCTTTTAATATTTCTTGCAGGGCTGGCTCAATGGTCACAAACTCCTTTAGTTTTTGTTTTCTGGGAAACTCTTTATCCCTCTTTCTATTCTGAATGATAGCCCTGCTGGATAGAGCATTCCTGGCTACAGATTTTTCCCATTCAGCACTTTAAATATATCATGCTCCTTCCTTCTGGCTTGCTAAGTTTCTGTGGAGAGAACTGCTGGAGCCTTATGGGTAAATTCAGGACTTCTTTTGTCCTGCTGCTTTTAGGACATTTTATCAATATATTTTGAAAATTAAATTACAATATGTCTTGGTGTCAGCCTGCTTTTTTTCTTCTTTTTGTTTGTCTGTTTTAAATGGGAGTTTTCTGTGGGAGTTTAAATGGGAGTTTCCTAGATTTGGATGTCTGCTTCCTTCCCCAAATTCAACAAGTTTTCAGCTATTAATTATTAAAATAAAATTTCTGCCCCCTTTTCTCTCTCTTCTTTTGGGACTCCTATAATATGAATGTTATTACATTCAATGAATTCACCAAATTCCCTAAGTCGATTCTCACATTCAGTAATTCTTTCTCTCTTGTTTAGGTTCATTATTTTCCATTATTTCACCTTCTCTATCACTTACTCATTCCTCTTCGCCCATGCTCGTGTTCATTGTGTCAAGCCTGTTTCCAATCGCAGTTATTGCATTTTTAATTTCTGATTCTTTTTTAACTCTTTTATCCCTGTGGTAAGGGTCTCCCTGAAATCTTCCATTCTTTTCTCAAGCTCAGCTAGTATCCTTATGATTGTTGTTTTAAATGCTCCATCAGGTATTAAAGAAGACCCTTAATGTGTTGAGCACTATTATATGTAAGTGATGAATCACTAAATTCTACTCCTGAAACCAATATATGTTATCTATATACATGTTAATTATATGTTAACTAAGTAGAATTTAAATGAAAATATGAAAAAAAAAAGAAAAAATAAGATGACCAAAACACCCCAAATTCTCCATCATGTAACATATCTGTTTTGCTTAGATTGGGCCATGATCTTATCTTGTTCTTTCATTTGGGATGAATTCTTCCATTTTTGCGTTTTGTCTATGTCCCTACCTTGTTTATTGTATTAGAAAAGTCTGTTTCCTGCTTCTGACAGTAATGACTGTATGAAAAAGAGGTTATGTTGTGTCCAGTGCCTGCCACTTCAGGGAGTGTCCTGATGTGTGTTGTGTGTGCTGTGCTGTTGTGTTTTGGCTGCTCTATCCTTTAGGCCAGTTATCTGCAGAGGCTCTCCTTGCCTGCAGTGGTCAGTGCTTGAACCTTGGCCAGAATGTGGCAAGTTTAACTAGGTGTGTTCTTGTCTGCTTGTGAAATGAAACCGGATATTACTTCCAGTGGAACCGAAACACTGCAGAACTCTGTTCCAGAGATACGGTGTGGCCAGGGCTTTCTGCTGGGCTTTTGGTAAATGGCCCCTCTGTGCTGGGACTTAGGCAAACTTCACTGAGAATGGTAGCCCCTCCAGAAAACACAGGTGTGGGACTTGGTGTTAGGCAGAGTATGGGGCGCTGAGCTGCTTTAAGCAGATGGTTCTGCATTTAGGCTGAGGGACAGGGGAGGGAAATGGCACCAGCCAGCTCCTTTGTCCCCAAAGAGACATCTCCATGAAAGATGACTCTCAGGGATATGCTCCAAGAAAAGCAAATAAATCCCCATTTTATGCCCAAGCATTCTTCAGATCTCTGTTTCCACGCCATCAGCCTCCTGGTTGTTTGCCTGCCTTCTCTGTAGGACAACACAAAAATCAACCCCTCTTTTTTTCCCTGACAATAACTTTGGGTAAATATTCTCCTTCTTTGTTCCCCCGTATGCTCCTTCCTCTCTCTCTCTCCTTTCTCTACAACCATGACATTTCCCTTGTGATCGGTTTCTCCCCCAAACCACATCTCTGCACTTCCTACCGTCTTTGACGTGGACTCTTCTCTCCATTTATTTGTACAGTTTGTTCTGTCACTCTTCAAGTTGATTTCTGTGGTATTTAGGATGATTTGGTAATTATCTAGTCATGTTCATGGGAGGAGAGGAGCCTACGGTCCTCCTATTCTGCCACCATCTTCCTCTACCTCTCTCTGCAATTTTTATGCTATTTTATGTTTCTTTTCAAAGTTAAGATTATTTGAGTATCACTTTTTTAATATTTATTTATTTCTGAGAGAAAGAAGGAGAGAGACACAGAGCACAAGCAGGAGAGGGACAGAGAGATATAGAGACACAGAATCCGAAGCAGGCTCCAGGCTCTGAGCTGTCAGCACAGAGCCCGATATGGGGCTCAAACCCATGAACAGTGAGATCATGACCTGAGCCCAAGTCGGACACTTAACCGACTGAGTCACCCAGGCGCCCCTGAGTATCACTTGGTAAAAATATTTTCATAGCATCTAATTTACTTTACCATCAATTCTTTATTTGCTCTATGCAAGTGAATATATTTGTAGTTTTTATGTTATTAAAGTTGTATTCTGGTCTATTATTATAATTTTTTTAAATTATTTTAAATTTAGTTTTGCTTGGATTCTTACATTTTTTACTTAAAAGCATTCCAGGGTCATTGATTTTATAGTTTTTAATGAGGTGAAAAAAATGCTCATCAGAAGCATGGTGTGCATTGGCACAACTTCCCAACAAAATGTAGCCTAGGCAAAGGAAAAGTGTATACTTAGAGGCACAGAGTCTTGTGACAGCATGGCAGTTTGGGAAACTTAATGTATGTAAGTATGGCTAACCTGGGCATCTGAAGAAAAAACAAAGTCTGTGCAAATGAAAGCATTGAACTATTAAAAATATATTTATACTTGTAAATATAAATGTTATAAATATATATTAATACATATATATTTGTATTTAAATATTTATATAGATAGTATATACAAGAGTAACCCACTGTAGAATAGCACAGTATAATGAATTTGTTAGCCAGAGTCATTATCAGGAAGTGTATTTAGTTTTGGCTGTGTGCAATGTGCCATATCCACTAATCTGTGAATCTGTGTAATTAATTTATTGGTTGGGGGCAACTTTCATTCTCCTTCCAATTCTGATTTCATTGATGAAATGTTAACAACCACAGGAACAAGGCCTAGTTGGTAGATTCATTTGAAATTTCAGAAAGTTCTGCATCTTCCTATTAATTTGATGGCCCCAATAAATCTGGTGGAAATTCTTTTTTCTTATCCACATCATAGAATATTTCACACGATGTTCTAAATGTAAATACACTGAATTTCATTTTGGCAATGAATTCTAGGTTACAATGTATCACAGAACCATGGAATTCAATGATACTATAAACTTATCATCATCTAGCACAACTACCCAACTCATGCTAAATCATCTCCATGGCATCTCTGTCAGTGGCTTTCTTTACTGTGCTTGAATACTTCAAGTGATATTCAGTGAGATACTCTCAAATATTTCTATGCTTTAGATTGCTGTAATAATTCTTATACCATTACTGTGGTCACAGTTCAAGTTTTATTGGCCTGGGAGGTTGTGATTAAGTGAAAACTATCATTAAGTGTTAAAGAAATGGAAATAATGGATTTCCAGTGCCTAGCCCAGTGTGTGGCTCTTTGGCAATCAGAATGTGTTAGTGATTCTTTGCCCTTCAAATAATTGAAAGTAGAAATTAAATAATCTTTCTTTCAAATTTAGGTTTATCTTCTCAGTGTGAACCAACCTGCATTCTTGTAATTATACTTCAGATGAGAGGTCTTTTAAGTTGGCTACAATTTGTGGTTGTTCCAACTATTTTGTTTGTTCATTTGTTTTGTTATGGAACCTGGTCTGAATCACCCGGTGGAAGAACCAAGTGGCACTTGGGGATCTTGAAAGGCAGGAGGTTTATTTTACACCAGTGGGCTCAGAGGAGATCACTCTCCAGAGCTTTGAGTCCTGAGCATAAGCAGAGGTAACAATTTATAGTCTCTTACTGGCACATTCCGCATTAGTAGTAATTTGGCATGTGCAGCAATCAGGGTGGGAAGAAGAACCCGGAAGGGGAGTCTAGTCAGGGACTGGAATTTCCCTATCAGTCCTGTCGGCCGTCTTATAACAGATTTCCCTGTTAGTTTAACATTCCTAGAATATGAAGAAATCATTGACAGTTTGAAAGTGGAAACACAGACAGCAATGAGGAGGCTGTTGACATCAAGAAGAGATGATAGAAATTAGACTAGCATAGCAGCTGAGAAGATTGAAAGAAACAGACAGAGTTCAAGTGGGTTTTGGTGGTAAAGTCCATATAGTACATTCTAATGGATTAGGGTATAGTTGGCAGAGCAAAAATGAATCAAGGTTGATTTATTGATATTTGGTTCAAACAGCAGAGGCCATTATGGTGCCATTTACTGTGATGGGGAAGACTAGTGGAGAAACAGATTTTGTTTTAGACTTAAGTTTGAAATGACAAGAGAATTTAATTAAGATGTTGGCTGAAATGGTTAACAGAAAACTTAAACTCACTTTAAAATCATGACTGCTAATCTCAAAAGGGCAACTAGTCATTTGGACAATACTACCACTGTTTGCTTACAAATTCAGTCTCCTATTCTGATTGGTGACTCCTAAAATTAATGAGCACACAAATCACTTGGAGGTCTTATTAAAATGCAGTTTCTGAAAATCTTGTGAGATACCTGAGAATCTGCATTTCTAGCAAGCTCTAGGTGACATTAATGTTATTGACCATCAGATTCACTCTGAGTAGCGAGGTCTGATCTAGACAATACTCTCCCAGTTCTGTTTAATCTTAATTTCCCAATGCTCCCTCCTGGCTCAGCTGAGATGATATTTAAAGAGAAAAAAGAATTTAAATTGGACAAGAGTTTTTGCATTCTTTAGCCATTAAATCTATCAATCCACTCATCCAGGAAGACTTTACTCTTTCAAAAGTGGGCTTCTGTATAAGGCCAGTCCCTCTGCTTTATTGGATTGCATCCCCTTCACTTTCTCAAAGGCATCAATTCCATAATTGCTACCTACTTTCCAAGCATCATTACATTTTCAGTTTTTACTGAATTGGTCTCTTCAGTATACTTACATGCTGAGATGTACTCTCGTTTTAAGATTAAAAAAAAAAAAAAGTGTTAAGGTGCCTGAGTTGAGCCTCTGACTTTTGGTTTTAGCTCATGTCGTGATCTTACAGTTTATGAGATTGAGTCCCACATCAGGCTCTGCTCTGACAGAACAGAGCCTGCTTGGGTTTCTCTCTCCCTCTCTCTCTGCCCCTCTGCCACTCATGCTCATTCTCTCTCAAAATAAATAAACTAAAAAATAATTTTACAAAGCATATCAATCTTTCCTTCACTACTTTATTTCTTTGAAGTAAATTTTCCAAACAATCGTATACTTTTTTCTCCAATTGTTTTCTTTCCATTTTGTGGTGATGGTTCTAGTTAAACAGTTATTGTTAAGACCAATCACTTTTCTTTACATTGCTAAATCTAATGGTAAATTCTCAGTTCTCATTTTTATCTCATCTATCAAGATTATTTGCATAGTTCTTGAAACACTATTTTCCCTTGGACTCTATGAAACCAACCTCCCTTTGATTTTCCTCTAACTTAACTGGTTTACCTACTCTGCCTTTTGGACCTTCAAATTGTAGAGTATCTTAGATCTCAGTTATAGAACCTCTTCTCTCCTATGTCTATATGTCAGCTCTCTAGCTCTCTAGGTAAACTTATACTTTTTTCTTGGTTTTACATAGTACATGTGCTCCTGATTCCCAAAAATACATTTTTAGCACAGGTATTTCTACTGACCTACAGTCAGATATGTAAGGTGATTATGCAATTTATTGTCCAAATAAGGACCCTTTTGAATCTGAGTGCAATTAATCTGTGACAACACATGTAAACCAATACTGATGCTGGCTAAAAAAAATTTTATGATTGCCAATTTTATATCTAATTGTTCACTCATCATATACATTTGAATTTTATGACAGAGTTTTCAATAAATATCCATTTTCCCTTCTTTTGTAGTAGAACCCTGGATCTTCAGCTGAGCACATAACTTTCTAGAATAAGAACTCTTTTCCAAACCTCTGTTTCCACTGGATGTAACAAGGTGACTAAGTTCTGGGCAATGAAATGTAGAGTGAATTGGTATGTGCAACGTTTAGGGAGTAGCTTAAATATATGGGATGTGCCCTCCTTATATCATTTTTCTTGTTATTCTGCCTAGATTATGAATTCAGTAGTCATTTAGAACCCTTAGGTAGAAGCCACATATTGAGAATAGCAGTACAAAAGGATAGAAGTAGTTTGCATATTGATACTTCATAAATCATCAAACTAGCCCCCTAAACTGCTTTTGTTTGTGTAAAAGATAAACACCCATATTGTTCTAGCTTTCATTAATTTATTTTTTATTACAAATGAATCTAATTCTTATTAATAGAGGCTTTTAACAGTTATTACTTTATTCATTTATTTATTTGACAAATATTTGCTAACTGGCTGGCACTCTTCTGGGCATTTGGGCTACACTACTGAACACAAAAGGGATCTCAGAGCTTTAATTCTAATAAGTAGATTCTTATAAATATAATAAAAGATTAATATGCTAAAATAATATAATAAATTATATAATATGTTAAGTCATAAAGGCTAAGGCAAAAATTAAAAATAGGTAATGGTGAAAAGGTTTAAGATTCTGGTCATAAGGAGAGGTTTAATAGTCTAAATGAGGTTACACTCCTCCTAAGGCAGGTAACAGTGAGTAAAGAGTTAAACAGGTGAGCAGTTTAACCTATAAATATATCTGGAGAAAGGTCCTTCCAGGCAAAGGAGACAGTCATACAGAGACCATTGGTTAGGAGTATGCCTGTTGTTTTTTTTTTTTTTAAGTTTATTTATTTATTTATTTATTTATTTATTTATTTATTTTGAGAGAGAGAGAGAGAGAGAGAGAGAGAGAGCGCACAGGTGACAGCAAGAGCAAGGCAGGGTCAGAGACAGAAGGATAGAGAATCCCAAGCAGGCTCCTCACCACCAGTGCAGAGTCCTATGTGGGGCTCAAACTCACAAACTGTGAAATCATAACCTGAGCCCAAATCAAGAATCACATGCTTAACTGACTGAGCCACCCAGGTGGCCCTGTCAAAGTCTTTTAAAATTACATACAATTACAGTTCATTAATACTTAACTTTAAATATAGTGTCAATTAATTATCCTTTGCTAAGTAGTTATTAAGTGTGTACTATGTACTATTTTAATTCAAATATTTAAACAGGAGCACTGGCTTATCTTGTCTCTCTTTAGAAATAAAGGAAGGGGCACCTGGGTGGCTCAGTCGGTTAAGCATCCGACTTCGGCTTCGGCCGTGATCTCGCGGTCCGTGAGTTCGAGCCCCGCGTTGGGGCTCTGTGCTGACAGCTCTGTGCTGACAGCTCAGAGCCTGGAGCCTGTTTCAGATTCTGTGTCTCCCTCTCTCTCTGCCCCTCCCCCGTTCATGCTCTGTCTCTCTCTGCCTCAAAAATAATTAAACGTTAAAAAAAAATTGAAAAAAGAAATAAAGGGAAATATCCATAAGTCATTTAAAAAATGTGTTTTTTTGATGTTTATTTTTGAAGAAGTGAGAAACAGAGCGCGAGGGGGGAGGGGCAGAGAGAGAGGGAGACACAGAATCCAAAGCAGGCGCCAGGCTCTCAACTGTCAGCACGGAGCCCGATTCGGGGCTCGAACCCGTAAACCACGAGATCATTACCTGAGCCCAAGTCAGAGACTTAGGCGGCTGAGCCACCCAGGAGCCCCCATAAGTACTTTTGATATTATGACTATATAAATACTACTTCACCAAAGAAGCACAAAGAATTTGAGCACAATTTTGCGATTATGAGGTGTCACAGCCTCTAAAAAAAGTGTTATACTCTGCCTGATGTGTGCTATGACTTTAAATAAATGTTAATGTATTTAAAACCACAAATTAATAATCGTAAGTTTAGAAAAACTATGATTTCCTGTCAGATGCCAGTCATTGCTAGTTTTATTTTAAAGATTTCATCACTTTTACTTGCAATGTTTTCTAGTTTATACCACAATAGAAGAGGTATGTTTTAAGGGAACTTATGTAATTTTGCTCTTTTTTTCTTTTTCTTTTTTTTTTTTTTTTTCTGTTGTAAGTGATGCAGATTAAAATAGTTTCAATGGCAGGGCCAGATTGATTCCAGTGACACTGTATACAGAAAACATTATGGTATGTTCCCTCAACCCTGTATAACTAAACATAGAAACAATAGAAAATTATAAATAAATGTAAGAGACTCAAATAATTCTAACTTTTCATCTGATGAATAAAAGTATTTTCTTTAAACATCAGTTTCTTAGTCTATCAAGTGGGTAACCCAGCACAGAAACGTATCAGATAACTATTTCTGGAGTTATTCCACCTCTCTTGAAATCTATGTAATTTACATAGAATCTAAAAATTTTATATAAGTGAAATAAGTCAGAGACAAATACCATATGATTTCACGTATATGTGAAATCTAAAAACAAAACAAAACAAATAAACAAAGAATAAAAAACAGACTCTTAAATACAGAAAACTGGTAGTTGTCAGAGGGGAGTTGGGTTGGGGGATGAGTAACATAAATGAAGGAGATTGAGAAGTACAAACTTCCAGTTATGTAATAAGTCATGAAGATGAAAAGTACAGCATAGGGAATATAGTCAATAATATTGTAATAATGTTGTATGGTGACAGATGGTGACTACACTTACCATGGTGAGCACTGAGTAATGTATAGAATTATCAAATCATTATGTTACACACCTGAAACTAATATAACATTGTATGTCAACTGTACTTTAATAATAAATTTAAAAAAATAAAGCATGTATTGAGACATCGAAAAAAAGTGTCAGCATGTAGAGGAATGATTCAATTAGCTTGAAATTAAGGTAAATAAGGTTCAGCGGTTTTAAAAAGATAGAAAAACATGTTAAGTATTACGAGGTATCCTTTATTAAACTCCATGTTAGTACAATTCTAGGATTCATGCAAATAAATCCTTGTTGATAATTCTTACTCTTTTGTAGATCATTGTACACTTTCAAATAATTTTCATCCAGTTTTAAAAGGATATATATATATTTCTAATTCATTTAATTCACAATGAAGAATAATCTCAGGAAATACTTAAATAATCTTATACTATCTCAGAGACACAGGTACAGAAAGAAAGAATTTTTCTCTACAGTTCTGTTTCTTAGCTTACAGAGGAAAACTTGCCATCATTAGGAATTGTGTCCTACTTGAAAATCGAAAAGGTAAAATAGGTTGATGCATAATATTGCAGTTACCTGAATTCTGTTTTGTGTCTCAAGAGTGACATAAATGTCACATACATTCATACAAGGCACATCTTTACAGCTTATTCTTCCCTTGTGGAAAATACATTAATAGTTATGCCTTTCATTTTTTACTGTTTATTAAGATAAATAGTTACAACTTTTTATTTTCCTGTCTTCTGTGAACCCAGGAGTGTAGTTTAGGTTGGAGTGCAATTTATGAATTTAAAAATGAAATAAAAATAAGTACCTATAATGGTATTCAAATATTTATAACGTTTTATGTAAATTTTGTTTAAGGGAATAAACTAATACATGTAAACAAGTCATCAACAATTTGGAGATTCTGGGAAATAATTTAGTATAAGCACTAACTCTTTGTTATATAACACATACATATACACAACAAACACAAATTCCATTTAAAAAATTTTTTTAATGTCTATTTTTGAGAGAGAGAGAGAGAGAGAGATGGAGGTGCAAGTGAGGGAGGGGTAGGGACAGAGGGAGACACAGAATCTGAAGCAGGCTCCAGGTTCTGAGCTGTCAGCAGAGAGTCCCATGTGAAGCTTGAACCCATGAACCACGAGATCATGACCGGAGCCAAAGTTGGATGCTTAACTGAATGAGCCACCCAGGCACCCCACGAATTCCATTTTTATTATCATTATTTTAGTTTAATTTATAATTAATTTTTTAATTTTTTTTAAGTTTATTTATTTTGAGAGAGACAAAGACAGTAAATTGGGGAGGGGCAGAGAGAAAGGAAGACAGAGAATCCCAACTAGGTTCTGCACTATCAGCACTGAGCCCATCATGGGGCTCAAACTCATGCACTGTGAGATCACAGCCTCAGCTGAAACCAAGTCAGTCACTTAACTGACTGAGCCACCCTGATGCCCCTGAAATTTTTACTTTTACTTAATAAAATATATTAACAACTAACAGATGAAAATGATTTAAAAACACTATATAAATATATTTCCTTATGTCATAAAGGATAACATTTATTTTTGTTCTCAGTAACCTATAGTTTAGAAACTAATCTCCCTGTTTTTGATTATTGATGCCACCCTTATTTATATTTCCAAAATAAATAAATTGAAATAACAAAATTACCTTGCTTTTCTTGCTTTTATATGTAATTTGCTATGAAAAAATATTCACACTTTAAAAATATGTAATGAATGGATACAATTAATGTAAACTATTTGACTGTAATTTATAGATATGCATATGTATCCATCTGTAAAAATATGGAAATTATACATCAAAAAATGAGAAAATGTGTATACATAAAAATAAATAAACATAGGTAAGAAAAAGGAAGGGAGAGAGGGAGGAAGGAAGAAGGAAGGAAATAAGGAAGGAAAGGGAAAATATGCAAAGCTATGAATTATCCCAAAGGGAAAATATGTTTAACTCAGACTCAACTTTACTAAACTTTCTCTGATCTGGAAATTGCCCAGAACTTTAACTGTTCATATGATTAAAACATTCAAATAGGAGGTTCAAACCATATTTACAAAACTTTTTAAAAGCTAGTAATTGATATATTACACATTACATTTATAAGCCAAAGCAGCATAGCATTGTTTATTTAGAAATCATTCATTGCATTTTGGAAACTGATTAAAACTTAAAAGATTGCAAGACTTGGGCATCTTTTATTAAATTTATGGCCCTGTTTCTTAATTTAAATTAGAAATAGTTCCAATTTGAACATATGGTGTAAAGTTTCTAATGCAAGATTATTTGTGAATCACCTCAATAATTTAAAGTTTATTTGTATTCTATTCTCCCTTATCTTGATTTCATTGTTAATAACTGTTGATTAATTTAAACATTATTTAATACTAGGCACCTAAAAGGAAAATAAGAAGTGTATTTTAGGTATGCAAACATAAAGAAACAGAAATTATCACATCCACTCTATTCCTCATCCCTTTAGTCAATATACACTTTCTCTCAAGAGTATTCATGATGATCATCATGTCTCCTCTGGCACTTGGGCTCAGCTCCTAGCATCGTCATCTTCCCCCTCCCAAGCAGACTTAGAGTGGGCTTGAATCTAATACAAATACTAACAGACTTCAGTTTTGGTGCTCACCCTAGAAACCCTTGTGTGTGATAAGAGATTGTAACAGTAAAATCCTCTCTGCTCATACACTTTTCCCTTCCCTTCCCTTCCCTTCCCTTCCCTTCCCTTCCCTTCCCTTCTCTTCCCTTCCTTTCCCCTCCCCTTCCATCCCCCCTCCCTTTTTCATCTCACTTACTTCTGTTCATCAAAGAAAAAGAAAAAAAAAAAAAGCTCACTGATTGTTCTCATCCACAACTATTGTATCAGAGACGGGGAAAAGTGAGTCTAAATAATCTTGACACATTAACTTATTTAGGTAGATAAATTCAATAAATCACAACATGTTTCTGGCTTCGTAACTAATACCAGTCTAAAGTAATATTTGGATTCATTTTGAAGTAAAACATAGTTACTTCCTTAAACGCTGAAAAGTTATTTTCTTTTCCAACATTTTCCAAAATGTTGATAAAAACATTAAATACTACTGATATAGGCATTTTGGTATAGTAAGAAAAAAATATTTTATTTTCTTTTATAACATGTAATTAAAACAACTAAAGAGTATGAGTGAGAGGTTGACTGCTCTATAATTAAGCATGTAAGTCATAAATTCACAGGAGAGATATATTTGACTCTTATAGTAAACTAGGAAATGGCAGGAAGACCACTTAGGCTTGAGGCTAATAATAATTTTACTAAAGTGCACAAAGCATTTGAAGTCATTATGAAAATAATTATTTTTAGAATGTTTTATAAACTATTCAATAAATATAAGAAATAATGACATTTATTTGATAATCATGGTTAGAATTTAAGTGGTTTCAAACTATGGTCATAAGCTATTAAAAGTGCCTTAGCCTCTAACCAAATAACTAGAAATGAATTTTAGCCAATCTATCAAAGAATTTCAGTCCTAAATATAAAACCTAAAAGTATACTACCATACTAAAAGTCCACTAATGTGGGAGTTTTTAGAATTCCCTTTCACATATTTCCCTTTCACATAATATACATATGAATGTTACAGATCTGGCACAAAATATTTATTAATTTTACACAGTTCCAAAAACAAAATACAAGTCAAATCGTCTACTTCTTTGCACAGGTGACTGGATGATATTCATCTCTGTGCACATTCTTACCGAAGAATAGTCCCAGCATCTCATATTTCATGCCTTTCAGCCAGCCCTGTATGTGGCCTCATTTGTACCTATCTTCCCTTACATCTCTCCACAAAAAGCCTCCCTGCCAGCTGTACCTGGCTAAACAGCTTTGTCTGTCATGAAATATTCTGAAATCAAAATAAAGCTCCACTATGTTTCCTTACCACATATGTGGTATCCTTGTTACAGAAAATCCACCTTTCAACTAGTATGACTATAGCCTCTCTCTCTCTAACTACTAAGCTCTTTTTAGGCCAAGATCACCCATATATGATATGTTCACATCTATTCACCTATTTCTCTTATCATTTGATGTGTGGTAAGGGTGCTAAATACATTTTTGTTGAATTCAGCTAAATTGGTGTAAAATAGAGCTCAGTTCTGATACACCCTTACTAGTTGGGTGGCATTAGTTAAAATAGCTACCTTTCTGAGTGTTAGTTTTCTCATCCATCAGAAAAAGTTAATAAAGCCTATTTGGAAGTTCTATAGGAATTTCAAAATAAGAGTAAAAATGGTTATCAAACTGCATTACATATAGTAGTGGAGAACTATTCAAGAAATGTTTGTTCCCTTAATCTAAATGAGTTCTTAAAAGTTATGCCCACATTTGGCTACAACATTCTTTTTGCATTAGATAGCATCAGTTTATTAATTTCCTGGAGGTGGTTATATTTTCATATAGTTTCATTGGAGATACTGATTGTTTTTGTTTGTTTGCTTGCTTTATTTATTTTGAGAGAGAGAGAGACAGAGAGGGAGGGAGAGAGAGCACAGGTGAGAGCAGGAGTCATGAGGGGCAGAGAGAGAAGGATAGAGAGAGAATCTCATGCAGGCTGCACACTGTCAGTGTGGATCCCAGTGTGGGGCTCAAACCCATGAAGAGTGGAGTCATGACTTGAGCCAAAACCAAGAGTTGGATGCTTAACCCATTGAGCCACCCAGGCACCCCTGAGATATGTTTTTTTATACAGCTTTTTCTAATATAATTCCCACTTTATGAGAAATTCACTTAAGTAGCCTTTATCAAAATATAGTATAATGGCATTTCAAATATTGTTCTAATTTATGTTTCTTTAAAATTAAGTTTTCTCATGTTTATGTATATATATATATATATATATATATATATATATATATATATATATTTGAGGTTGAGATATAATTGAGATTTGAGACTTTAGATATAATATAATTATTTGAGATTGCTATTTTATATTGGTTCTCTCATAAAAGCTGATTATATATGAATTATTAATGATGTGCATTAACACTGTGACATATATGACAAAAATGTTTCTACTTTTTTAATTATGTTTTGTGCTGTACAAAAATTAAAAATTGTATATTGCCAAATATATGGATTTTATTTATGATTACTTATTTTGACTTTATATATAGTATTTGCTGATATATTTTACATATATATTAAAGTATGTAATGATACACTTAAAATAATTTTCCAATTTTTCTACATAAATTTCTATACATTATATTTTTTACATTATTAGGATCATAACTCTTCATGTTATTTTGTATTTTTTTCATGTATATAGTGAACAATTTTCAAATATCAAAGTAGTATGCACATTTTAATGTGTTATACTGAGTAAGCAAATCCACAAAATTCTTTCATAATTCAACATGGGATATTTTATCCAAAAACTTTACTTAATTTTGAAATCTAGATGCCACATATATATTACTAATATGGGGGCATCTGGGTGGCTCAGTCGGTTTTGTCCGATTTCAGCTCAGGTCATGATATCACAGTTTGTGGGTTTGAGCCCTGCGTGGGGTTCTGTGCTGACAGCTCAGAGCCTGGAGCCTGCTTTGGATTCTGTGTCTCCTTCTCTCCCTGCCCCTCCCCCACTTGTGCTCTATCTCTGTCTCTCAAAAATAAATGTAAAAAAAATAAAAAAAGCAATATTACTAATATGCATTAAATATAATAAACATCCCTCTTTCTTGAATGTATCCTAAATTAATGGAGTAAGATTTTTAAATCACTTTGCAAGTCACCCTAACATCTAATAATATGAATAATTATTAAATAGTGCATTATTTCTCTGTGTTACTTCTTAGTTTCTTTACATCAGCCATGAATGATAAAACTAAATCAGAATTTTAGGAAAAAGCAGGACACAGCATGAAGCCACTAAGGGAGAAAAAAGAGTAAAGCGCATTTTATTTCCAGGAAAGAAGCCAATAATTGTTACTCAGAACACATAAGGAGAGCATGATTTTAAACATTTAGAGGAAATCATGAAAGCTTGAAGGTCTTTCCTCCAGGGGCACCTTGGAGGATTTCTTGTTTCTAAAATAAGAAACATTTATCAAGTTTTGAGTACAGGAGCAGTTTCATGCTACAATGTCAGCATAACTAGAGCAAATGAACTGTTTAGCTTCAGTGGTCACTGTACTACTTCTGACAACATGATTTGCTTTAAAAAATATAATATTTGAATTATATATATACAATTATTAAATATATGCAAGTTACCATCTGGTACACTGATGAAAAATAAGAGGAAATATCTCCCTTACTACAAAAATATTGACCTTTCAGAATAATGGGTAAATGATAACTATAAATGGTATGCTTTAATTAAAATTTCCTGATTAAATGTTTATGATTATTTTCTAAAGGAATCAAATTTACATTCAGTGTTTTTTCTATTGTTAAGTTACATACTTAAAAGACACTAGAAAGCATTTTTCTCCAATAAGACTGGCCATTTTAGACACTTACTTGTTTTTTTAGAATTGAAAAGATTATACATTTTTCTCTGGCAGGACCTGCCATACTCACCCTGAAGAGAGCAGGATGTGATAGCAAAAATGATGGAGGTCTTTTTTTTAATAAGTAGGTTAATAACTAAATAAATAAACAAGCAGACTTCACTCATATGAGGACTTTAAGAGACAAAACAGACGAACATAAGGGAAGGGAAACAAAAATAATATAAAAACAAGGAGGGGACAAAACGTAAGAGACCCTTAAATATGGAGAACAAACAGAGGGTTGCTGGAGGGGTTGTGGGGGGTGGGATGGGCTAAACTGGTAAGGGGCATTAAGGTATCTACTGAAATCATTGTCGCACTATATGCTAACTAATTTGGATGTAAATGAAAAAAAAAATTTAAAAATCAATCAATAAAAAAAAATAAACTAGCAGAGCAGATAATTCTGAAATTGGACCTTTTAATGTTGGAGGTAATTTTGCTTCATTTTAGAGAAAATATCAAACTACCATATAATATATCTTCCATTTTCAGATAGGAATAAGCCGTGTTATATGGGATTTGCTTGTTTGCATGTTTCATTGTTTGCTGTGTGTTTATTATTTTAACATGTAATGAAGGGTCTCCTGGAAGAAGCAGAGCAAAAACTCAGTGACAATAATGTGAAAGATTTTGTCCTATCAATTTAAAGCAGATCATCAATGATGATTAAGCTTCTTGGCATTATAATATCCTATCAGTCTATAACCATATTCTTTCCCTTCTGGAGCCTATACTTGTTTTCACTTTATGTGGGATACAAATGTTTTGTAATTTCATTTTTGTAATAAGGAACTGCCAAAATGTCACAGTATTAATTTGGGATAAACTAGAATCGATATATACTTACCTTAGATATAATAACTGATTTGTCTCTTAAATTTCTAGACGGCCCTGTTCATTTTCCCAATTCAGTTCATCAAAAAGTGAGCTCCCCCTTTGAGTCAAAATTTGTAATAGGATATGGAAATATGGAAAATGTTAAACACTTGAAACAATGGCAATGTTATTCATTAATAAAAATAGGAACTCAAAGGAATTTATGAGAGAGCAAATGTATGATACTTTGGCCAGGGAGGGAGTCATGAGAAAGGTTTCCTAAAGAAAGTACTCTTCAAGTAATTTTTCTTTTTCTTAAAGCAGACATTCAAGGCTTCTTTCCCTCACTCACATGTCCACATAGCTACATTTAATTTCAGATAACAAAAACAGAAGTTCTTTATAGTGCTTTATCACAGCTGAATTGAATTATCTTAGATAAGACTTTTCAAACCCAGAGAAGTATGCCATTTGCTCACAGCAAGGGGAAAAATACACACACACACACACACACACACACACACACACACACATATATATATATATATATATATATATATATATATATATATATATATGTAGTTTCTTCTTAAGCTGCTTTTTCTGATGACTATCTTGCAGTTAATAAAAATTCCATAGGAGGAATTTTCCTAATTTCCTATTTGAAACACAGACAAAATCCAAACAAAACAAAGAAATGGAAACATTTCTAAAAGCTTATTTATATGGAAATCTGAATTTCAGGTGTATGCTATTGGTACACAGGTACAAACAGCATAACGGTACCAATTTTAGAATGATGTTTCAAATCTCCTCAAATAGTAACATTCTTGTTTATGTGTGGTGACAGTCCTTGACCCTTTGTATTCTGAATAACATATTTAGAATTAACAAACAAAATATACAGTTAAGTCATATTAAAAGGTGAGGTGATATACTAATGGCATGTAAAATTTTAATCATATGCAGATAGAATAACTTGTTTCAATAGAAGAAAAAAGAAATTATACATTGCAATAAAAGACAAAAAGAAAGGAGCCAAAGAATTGTCCAAGAAAGGGAGGGAAAAATCTAAAACCTATAAAAGCAGAAAGGGAAACAAAAAAGAATGTTGTTTCTCAGTGCTCTATTTCTAGAGCTTAGCATTATATCCACACATAGGAGAAACTTGGTAAATAATTATTGACTATTTACAGGCATTACAGAACTTGTTACTTTTATTAAGTTTTTTTAATTAGAAACATGGTTATTCTTGAAGTATTGTTGACACAATGTTACATTAGTTTAAGGTGTACAACTTAGTGATCTCACAACTCTATATATTATGCTCATTACAAGTGTAGCTAGTAAGTTTTATTATGTAATTCCACTATAACACCTTGTATATATCTAGATTACTGTACCAATCGCATGATGGAAATAATTTGTTTTGTATGTTTCCTCCATTACTCTCTAATTTTTATCCTAGAGTGCATGACCTAGGTCATAATTATTTTTTATCTCCATTACCTATTGAGTCCTTGTGCCTAACAGACATGTTAAGTAAACTGAACTGACATAGATATAGATACAATCTTGTCAATAAGTACCGTCATTATCAATCACAAAAGTTTTGAGAAACTACTTGACTTGCCACAGCTAACTACATGGGCAAACACTGAAGTGTATTATATAGTCTCTGATCTAGAGGTACTTATAAAGTCAATTGGGAAGCCAGGATGAAATGGCCCATGGTTTTCTGAGGCATGCTTTTTTACAAAACAAAACCTACGCACTGTTGTTTGGAAATCAAGCCAACCTCAATTATATCAGTAATTACAATTAAATCGATCTCATATATATAAACAAACATTAACACTCATCTTTAAAAATTTAGGAAAGTCATTCATCATTCATTTCTTCATTCATTCAATAATCTTGCATGTTCTTCCAGGAAAAGAGAAAAATAATACCAAGCCGAAGAGAGCATGCAGCAAATGAATCAGCATATAGCAAAAGAAGTGGAAGGGAAATGAAAAATAAAGAAAACAGTAAAGATTGCAGATAAAAAGTAAACAAATGTAAGACTAAATACATATACTTTATTTTCACATGTACACATTCGTGACCTATTCATGGCCCACAAATTTAAACCAAAGTTACCTAACTGCTGAGTAGAAAGAAAAAAAATATGTTATATAATTTACTATCCCCAAGATTAAAACCATAGAAAATCACCAAGTTCCCAGGAAAATTACATCTCTTCAACTATTCTTGAATAATGTTACAGAAAGCTCTGTATTAATATGAAAAGTATCTTTGATGATATTCTCACAATAGGCATAACTATTAAGTGGAGTGATTTCTTATAGTAGTCATCAATACAATATGGCCTAAATATATCACTTTATCCAGCCCTGGTTAGATAAAAGAAGATTTTTTTTTTAATATTTGAAAAGTTGGTTGGACTTCTTTTCCTTTCAGTTATATTCACTTAATAGATTTTATCTATATTGAATTTTGGATGGATAGTTGAGAGATACTTAACTGAGGAAGGCCAATGTCTACAATGCCAGTAGAATTTCCATGACTATAATTTGAATTCCTATGTTTTGAGGAGATAATTTACCTGGGATTGAGTGTCACTAATCCTAGTGACAGGAAGTGACTGGAATTTGGCTTCTGGAGTGAGTCAAAAAGAGACTTCACATCATGAACATGGCACTCTTTTAAAAACACAAATTTATTCACTATTTCAGTGAAGAGTTAAGTGAGCAATAGGAACTCCACAGTTATGGGTGGTCAATATACTTTTAATATGAAAAATAAAATCCAGACAGAAAAAGACATTCACCATGGCCAAAACACATTCTCTGTAATGGAGCACCCAGCATCGTGCAATAATGTGTCTTGGTGTACCATTTATAATTTTGTTGAAAATCACTCAAATAACTAAGTTAACTTTAATAATTTAAAGAATTGGAGAACACTGGTTCTGTCAGCTTATTCATCTTGTCTTTCTTCCTTTTAGATTACTCTTGAGTGTTCCCTCCTTTCCTCCCTTCCTTTCCTCTCCAATACTTTCCTTTACTTTGGAATATCATTTGAAAGTTTTGTTTTGTTTTGTTTAAAATGCCTGGTACTAAGTGACAGAAAAAAAGTTTAATTGCTTGTGTAGGCAATCTTGTTTGAGATGATAAACTTATATAATTTACAAATATCAAGAAGAATGTCTATTCTCTATCTCAAGCGGATATGTATCAGTGTATACAAAATATTTATCAGATAATTAAGAAAATCAAAACAATGTACCCAGAGTGGGCCTATAACATTATATTCTTTTAAATAACATCTTTAACACTATTTTTAAATAATACTTACAAACTTCAGAGCCTCCTCACCACCACCATACACATGCACACACACATAGTCACAAAGAGCAGGAAAGTAATTTGAGTCAGATTAGACCCAAATTCTGGTTCAACTGTTTAGTGTATCTATAATTTTTGACAAATTATTTATTTTCTCCAAACATTTGTCTCTTCATTGATAAAATAATAGTATATTATTGCAGAATTTGTTTTATTTAGTGATATGATCCACATAAAATGCTTAGTTTAATGCCTGGCATATAGCATATCCTTTAGAAATGTCGGTTATTAATAATAATATTACTGTTGCTAAAAATTAAAACTATACATAAAAACACCACTGTTATAGTGTGCTATATGTCCTTCTACTCTTATTCTACCAATACAAACATATTAAGTAACAATACCTCCTGAATATACACATTTGCAATGTGCATTTTTACTTAGCAATTATTATGAATATTTTTGTGTGGCAATTATTTTGAATATGTGGATGCCTAGGTCATTAAAATGCAATGCTGATATGACATTTAATGGCATGATAGCTTTCTATTATAATGATTCCTAATGATTTTCACATTTTTTTCAAAATTACCTATCTTAAGCATAATGCTGCTGTGAACATACTTAAGCATTCATCTTTTTATTAACATCTTTTTTTTTCCCTTAAAATCCATCGTTAGAACTGGAACTGCTCAGTGAAAAGTTGAATACATATATAAAACTCCAAATATATAGAATCCTTGCCTTCCAGAAAGATTTTTAAAACATGCTCTTATCAAGATTGCTTGACTTGAGTGTAAAGGAAATTCTCTCAGTTTTTCCCCACTGAGGATGATATTACCTACGGGTTTTTCATATATGGTCTTTATTATGTTGAACTGTGTTCCCTCTAAACCTACTTTGTGAGGGTTTTATCATGAATGGATGTTGTACTTTGTCAAATGCTTTTTCTGTGTCTACTGAGAGGATCATATGCTGCTTATACTTTCTTTTATTAAAGTGGAGTATATGATGTTGATTGATTTGTGAATATTGAAGCACCATTGAAACCCAGTAATAACAACTACTTGATCATGGTCAATGACTTTCTTTAATTTATTATTGAACCCTATTTGCTAACATTTTCATGAGAATTTTTGCATCCTTATTCATCAGGGATATTGGCCTATAGTTCTTTTTTTTGTGGAGTCTATCTTATTTTGGTTTCATGGTAATGCTGGCCTCCTAGAATGAATTTGTAAGTTTTTCTTCCTTTTCTATTTTTTGGACACCTTATGCCTTTTGACTGGAGCATTTATTCCATTTATATTCAAAGCTATTATTTAAAAATATTTTTTAATGTTTATTTATTCTTGAGCGAGAGAGACAGAGGGAGAGAGACAGAGCATGAGTGGGGGAGAGGTAGAGCAAGAAAGGGACAAATAATCCAAAGCAGGCTTCAGGTTGTGAGCTGTCAGCACAGAGCCTGATGCATGGCTCAAACCCACAAGTCCCGAGATCATGACCTGAGTCAAAGTCGGACGCCCAACCAACTGAGCCACCCAGGTGCCCCTGAAAGCTATTATATTATCAATAGATATGTATTTAGTGCCATTTTATACTTGTTTTGTCGTTATTTTTGGAGATTTTCACTGTTCCTTTCTTATATGTGTCACTTTCAGTCTTTCCTTTCCAGTTTATTATTGCAAAGAATCTTCTTTAATATTTCTTGCAAGGCTGATTCAGTGGTCACAAACTCCTTTAATTTTTGTTTTTATTTTTGTTTTTGTTTTGTTTTGTTTTTTGTTTGGCATGGGAAACTCTTTATCTCTCTCTCTCTCTCTCTACGTATATATGTCTATATATCTATATCTATATATCTACATATATATCTATATATATATCTACATATATTATATATACATATATTATATATATCTACATATACATATATGTATATGTATATGTATATATATATTCTGAATGATAGCTTTCCTGGATAGAGTATTCTTGGCTGCAGATCTTCCCCATTCAGGACTTTGAATATATCATGCCACTCCCTTCCAGCTTGGTGAGTTTCTGTTGACAAATCTCCAGTTAGCTTTTTGGGTCTTCCCTTGTAAATTCAAGGCTTCTTTTGTCTTGCTGCTTTTAAGATTTTTTTTCATCACTATATTTTGCAAATTTACTTATAATATGCCTTGATGTTGGCCTGCTTTTATTCATTTTGATGGGAGTTCTCTGTGCCTCCTGGATCTGGATGTCTTTGCCTTCCCCAGATTAGGTAAGTTTTCATCTATTATTTCTTCAAATAAATTTTCTGCACCTTTTCTCTCTTTTCTTCTTCTGGGTCTCCTTTATTTTGAATGCTATTACTTTTTTTTTTTTTTTTAATTTTTTTTTTTCAACGTTTTTTTATTTATTTTTGGGACAGAGAGAGACAGAGCATGAACGGGGGAGGGGCAGAGAGAGAGGGAGACACAGAATCAGAAACAGGCTCCAGGCTCCGAGCCATCAGCCCAGAGCCTGACGCGGGGCTCGAACTCACGGACCGCGAGATCGTGACCTGGCTGAAGTCGGACGCTTAACCAACTGCGCCACCCAGGCGCCCCTGAATGCTATTACTTTTGATGGAATCACTGATCTCCCTAATTCCATCTCATTTTCCATAATTCCTTTTTCTCTTTTCTTCAGCTTTATTATTTTCTATTACTTTGTATTCTAGGTCACTAATTCATTCCTTTTCTCCTTCCAGCCTGCTGTTCATTATATCAAGCCTGTTTCCAATATTCTTCTTCTTCTTCTTCTTCTTCTTCTTCTTCTTCTTCTTCTTCTTCTTCTTCTCTCTTCATCACTGATTGATTCTTTTCAACTCTTTTATCTCTGTGGTAAGGGTCTCACTGAGGTCTTCTATTCTTTTCTCAAGCTCAGTGAATATCCTTATGATTGTTGCTTTAAATTCTCGATCAGACATGTTACTTATGTCTGTTTCACTTAGATCTCTTGTTGTGGCCTTATCTTATTCTTTTGTTTGGGATAAATTCTTCTATCTTCATATTTTGTCTATGTCTTGGTCTTCTTCTTCTTCTTTTTTTTTTTTAGATTTTTTTTTCAACGTTTTTTTATTTATTTTTGGGACAGAGAGAGACAGAGCATGAACGGGGGAGGGGCAGAGAGAGAGGGAGACACAGAATCAGAAGCAGGCTCCAGGCTCTGAGCCATCAGCCCAGAGCCTGACGCGGGGCTCGAACTCACAGACCGCGAGATCGTGACCTGGCTGAAGTCGGACGCTTAACCGACTGCGCCACCCAGACGCCCCAAGTCTTCTTCTTCTTTAATGTGGCTTCTTCTCTCCCCTTGGTTGTGGAATTTGTTCTGTCAGTCTTCAGATCAATTTCTGTGGTATTTAGGATGAATTGAAGCTATCTAGTTGTGTCCATGGGATGAGGCAAGCCTAATGGCCTCCCACTCTGCCACCGTCTTCCTTTCTCTCCTGCCAGATTCTTTCTCACACCTGTGTCCAGAAACATCTCCCATTCCTGAGTCTTACATACTGCTTCACAAACTCCTGTATGGTTGTTATGTAAGGAATATTTATGAATGAACTTGGTTTGAGAACACATTATGGATTTCTTAAGTGAGAATTCCATAGTAACACATACAGTGAAAGCATTATGATTTGGAACTGTACCTGAGTTGGCAAGAGAAAGAGTTTTTGAATAAGAATTCTAACAAGCTTGTTACCATGCTAACATTTTTTTGTCATTTTTATCACTATTGTCTCATAAAGAATGTTTCTTTGAAATTTTATAATTGATTAAAAATGTATTCTATCTAGATACAAGTGTACAATCTGCCCCTCAAATGAACTTTATGCAATTGTCAGATGAGTGACCCTTACAATGAGTAAACTGATTAAATAAGAATATTACAAAGAAATAATTGTAAATGTCAAAATGTGTTGATTCAAAAACAATTTGTTACTTTTTTAAATTTTTTTGAGTTTAGAAAACTTGCCAAATGCAGAAAAGTAATGTGGTCAATAAAAACTACCCTTAACCCTAACTCCTAGATAAGACTTTTGTTGAATGTATGATATTTCATTGTAGGTTTATACTGTAGTATATTTTGCCATTCTTCTATCCCTCTACATTTGGCTTATTTCTAATTTTATTAATTATAAGTAACAGTGTAAGAAAATTATTGTACAAAAATATTTGATCACATAACTGATTATAAACTCTATATCATTTTAAAGTTTACTTATTTATTTTGAAAAAGAGAGAAAGAGAGAGAGAGTCAGCATGATGGGGAAAGGGCAGAGAGAGCGGGAGAGAGAAAATCCCAAGCAGGTTCCATGCTGTGAGTGCAGAGCCTGACACAGGGCTCAAACTCATGGTCTGTGAGATCATGACCTGAGCCGAAACCAACAGTTAGATACTTGACCAACTGAACCACCCAGGTTCCCCATATATCTATATTAAAAATAAAATACATTTTCCCATAGAAGTACATGACTTTATAAAAACCGAAACTAAGGAAACTTAAACAATGTAAATATTAATTTCCCATAATATTCTAAGAAGTGAAATTAAATTAAGATTCAGACAGGTTTAATTACCAATCAAAAAAGTTTAAAATTATTTTCTAGTTTTATTGTCTGAGATATGAGTGATAATATGTCTGTGAAAATATGATTTCATTAATGATCAATAGCTTAAAAGGTTTAGTACCTAATTCAAGCTAATGGAACATTTTCTGATATAGTCATAATGTCTCCCACATATTAGGTAACTTCCACTTTTCCATAGAAATTGCTTTTAAAATTGTTGAGGGATGACTCTGTAAACCAACTGTGCCTTTTCATATATAGTAAGATACTTGTTCACATCTAATAACCACTCATCTCTTTTCATAGACCTCATGTACAGATTCATCAAAGTTTATAACAACAAGGATGTGACTAAAAGCCACAAAGAGACACATTAGAGACTTTAGAAAAAGAGTATAAAAGACTGAATAGTCCTACTTTAATATTTTAATTCATGTACTATTGGAGGCATTTTATTCCTGAGGAGAATAATGTTTAAATAGCTCTTTTCTCATATGGACACAAAAATTGGTGTGGTAAGTGGAAATCTTAGGTAACAATATAAAATTGACATATAATGTAATTATCATTTTCTATTACTATTTCAAACATCCATTCTTTTACATGATGAAACACTTCGTATAAAACAATTGGGGGAGATTTCCTTCATGGTGTTTGCCTAGGATTGTCTTTAAATTTCATAAGATTTTGAATCGAAGTTTGGGTGACAAAAAAAAAAAAATTAGAATGAGAAATATCCATTAAGCATTTGCAAAGGAGAATGGGAAATAGGGAGGAATAGTAGAGTAGGCATTTTCTGATCCTGCAGTATACTGCTGTCTGTATTCTCCTTCCTGTATCCAAAAGATAGATTTAGATTTCTAAAGATATCCCTATGGATTTTATCAGTGATTCTCTAAGTGTCTAGAGGAGTCAGTATGATGTAGGGACTTGTTGGAAATTAAAATTAAGAATGAGAAAATTTGTTTTGATTAGAAATTAAAATTGTCAGGCACTACCTATTGAATCAGAGTAAGGGTGCAGATCCCAGAACCATGTTGTTTAATAATTTCACCAGGTGATTCTGATGCAGCTAAAGTTGAGGAATCACTGTATTATGTGCCTCCCTTTCTTTTCTAGATATGTAACTATTCTTTCTTTTTATTTTGTCTGGGAATAAAGGGAAAAAAAGTCATAAATATTTTTATTTATGCATCATTATTAAAAGAAAAGTTATTTAACAGATATGATTATGATTTTATTTTTTTTTTTTCAACGTTTTTTATTTATTTTTGGGACAGAGAGAGACATAGCATGAACGGGGGAGGGGCAGAGAGAGAGGGAGACACAGAATCGGAAATAGGCTCCAGGCTCTGAGCCATCAGCCCAGAGCCTGACGCGGGGCTCGAACTCACGGACTGCGAGATCGTGACCTGGCTGAAGTCGGACGCTTAACCGACTGCGCCACCCAGGCGCCCCCAGATATGATTATGATTTTACAGAGCTAGAATTCTAATTCATTTTATGCCACAATTTAAAATAGATGTCTTCATTTTCTGTCACTTTATTTTTTTATTTAATTTTTTTTTATTTAAGTATTTTTTTTTAACGTTTATTTATTTTTGAGAAACAGAGAGACAGAGCATGAACGGGAGAGGGGCAGAGAGAGAGGGAGACACAGAATCGGAAGCAGGCTCCGGGCTCTGAGCCATCAGCCCAGAGCCCGACGCGGGGCTCGAACTCACGGACTCACAGACCGTGAGATCGTGACCTGAGCTGAAGTCGGACGCTTAACCGACTGAGCCACCCAGGCGCCCCATTTAAAATTTTTTTAAGTTTTTATTTATTTGAGATAAAGAGAAAGAACGAGTGGGGGAGGGGCAGAGAGCGAGGAGGACAGAGGGTCTGAAACAGACTCTGCGCTGACAGCAGAAAGCTTGATGTGGGGCTTGAACTCATGAACCACGAGATTATGCCCTGAGCTGTAGACTAAGCCACCCAGGTGCTCCGTCACATTTTTAAATCGTTTTTTCTCTTCACATGCCAGCTTTTCCTCTGATCTCTGGCTTATAATCACATTCCTTGGAACTTTGTTCTGCATATTCCCTAAATTTTAGCAGCACTTAAAGCCTATAGAAGGAGATGTTTTTTCCTAATCCCAACCTAATGGGATTATAAACTAGTGACCTAGTACCATGAGTTTCTCACCAGGAAAGTGATGTTATGATAGCATAAACAGCTAGCATTTTCTTAATATTGAAGGATCACTATCATAAGTAATATTTATTATTGCATCTATAATGTTAATTTTCCTGATCTAACACAAAAATATACCAGAATGTTTAACTTCTTTGATTTACTGTTTTCTTTCATTATTATTCTCTTTTGATTATTTACCTGTATGTATCCATGTGTGACATTACATACACAAACCAATTCTAAGTTACTAAGAAGAAGGTAAGCCAAAACAAAATGTGTTATCCTTTTATGTAATAAAAGTAAACTTTCAACAGGGTCCAGACTGACTGAGCCACAAGTAAATTGACAGATGTTTAATGTATGCCCACTGTAACAATTTTAAACAGAATAGTCTCACTGAGACAGTGTTCTGAAAGGTGTAGCTAACCTTGCTTTGCTAACTCTGGACACTGATATTCTATTTGAAAGAAACAGAGAGTATCAAAGAAATGCAAGAAAGTTGTCATGATGCTAGGTAGACATTTTGAATTGTGACCTACTAGGAGTACCATAAACCCTTAATTTGTTAAATGAATAAATGAAAGATTGAAACTTTATGAAGAAAAGATACTTTGTGAACTGACAGAACTGAACCCATTACATGAGAACTGAATAAAATTCATTATATTTAACTGAAGCATAAACACATATAATCCAGAATAATAATCATTAAAATTATGATATTGATCCCAAATTCTGCCTCACAAAGAAAAAATCCCTGTCTTATATGGCTAAAGGGATAAGTTCTGTTTGCGTCTAGATTTCTTTCATAATACTAACTGGCCCTTAACACAGAGACTGTGTTAATGTAAGTGTTTTAATATTTGTCACTACTGAAAAGCAGTATATTGTATAGTATCTTTATATTGTGTAGCATATTGTACAATATTTTATATTGTAAAATACATTTGTATTATGCAATGTAAAAATAATGTGAAATTTAGAAGTTGAAATAGTCAAATTAGTAATTACTCTAAATCTTTCCTACAACAAGTCAGTGTGCAAATACACCGAATTTCAGATTTGATGGATGCTTTTATATGTCTTTTATCTATTTTTTTTAATTAAAACCTATGGGTAGTGGAATGTTCTGTTTGCTTCAATCTTTAATATTTATTTTAAGATTACTCTCCATCTTTACTAATGTGTATGCTCAGAGTATCTTTGTGCGTGTACTTGTAGTGATTCATTTCCTTGGATGTGTGCTCCCTTCAATATATTCTACAAAACCTTGGCCAATATTCATAGATTTGCCAGCAGAAGATTTGGCATTCTCTATTCAGACTACTGCTTCCTTTGACTTTGTTATTTTCCTTTGATGCATTCTTTTAATGCTTTGATGGTGAGAACTATGTTCTACTCTCTTGGGAGAAGAAAGTAACTTAATGATTAGGAACTAATCTGAAAATTACTTCTTCTTAGCCTGATATACAAGCAATAAAATCAGAAAATATCAACTCAAAGTAGCAAAGGAGTTGTCCTGATGAACATTCACACGCAATTAAATGTAGGTCATGTAGTCATACAATTATGTGTGTGTGTGTATAGATAGACAGATGATAGATTTTTTTTCAAATTTGGCTTGTCAGGTTTTTAAAAAATTGTTTTCCATATTTTTCTTTTCTCTTAATCATTCGTTCAGAGCATGTGGTCCTTTTATAAACTCCATGAAAAGAAATCATGATTGAAAAAGTTTAGGTAATGTTGTTTAATTTATCATGTCTTGAAGGATCACAATTCATAATCATATAATAAAAGTTCCAAGAAAGTCTGCAGTAAATAAACTTTGCATCCTAAAGTTTTTCAAAAACTTTTAATATTTTTCTCTTATTGATTGGGATAATTTTCAAATCCTCCAAATTTAGTGTCCTAGATAGTTGAGGAATAACAACAACGATACACACAAATATTATAATTTATTTTCTCATTCAAATCAGAAAACATTAAAAATTGTATTAAGTAATAAGCAATAAAATTGTATTAATAAAAATTGCAACATCGTACTAAACTACATAAATTGTAGTTATAACAACATATGCAGTTAGATCTAAAGGCAGCCAAAATAAAATGTATGCAATATTTCTTCACAATGGATAACAAAACATGACAGTAGGATTTGCCAAGATTTTTACTTTTAGATACTATGTAATAAGTGACAACAGCATCATTTAGAGAGTGAGATATGATATTGCTTTGAAATAAAACATTGGCCCATAAATGTAGTGTCAATTTGTATTTTTAAAATTTGGTAAAATTATGGGTCTATGGAAAGGAGTGTAGAGATGGAACATATTTCAAAGGAAATAATTTTTTAAATTCTTTCAAGAGCTTCCTAATAAATCACCTTAAAGTCTGGATCTAATAAAAACTATTAATTGTTTCTGCCTTATGTTAGTAATTCATTGTCTGGCTCCTCCCACTGGAATGTAAACTCCATCAGGGCAGATTATTTTTTCTGTTTTATTTAAAGCAATATTCTTAGTGCCTACACTACTGCTGGTAGATAATTGGCTTACAGTAAATACTTATTGAATCAATGGATTATTGCTATGAATTAACAATAATTCACTGTTTATAGTCATAAACTTTTTTGACCTTTATGTCTAGCCTTTCCTAGTCTCCCTTTCCCAAATTGAATCCCTTGTAGATTTAGAGTTGTACCCAGTGAACTACAGATCTAAGGCAGTATTTCTGAAACTATGGTCTGAAATCATCTGCATGAAATCACCAGGATGGTTTGTTTTAAAATACCTACTCTATACATACTAAATCAGACTCTTTGGTGCTCAAGCCCAAGAATATGATAAAAAGTACCTCCAAGTGATTCTTAAGCACATGAAAACCTGAGAAGCACAGCCTCTGGCTACCCACAGGACTTAAATTCCACTCAAGTGCCTCTGTCATTCCCTTAAAGAGAAGTGGGTTCCCTTGTACTTAACACAGGCTTTTAGAGTAATGAGAGAACAATGTCAGGCACTTAAATCACACTCAGTAATATTGAATGAGTGATTAATTGTGAATTTGAAATCAGACTCCTGGGTAACTTTCATTAAAATAGTCCCTGAACGGGGCGCCTGGGTGGCTCAGTCGGTTAAGCATCCGACTTCAGCTCAGGTCACGATCTCACGGTCCGTGAGTTCGAGCCCCACGTCGGACTCTGGGCCGATGGCTCAGAGCCTGGAGCCTGCTTCCCATTCTGTGTCTCCCTCTCTCTCTGTCTCTCTCTGTCTCAAAAATAAATAAACGTTAAAAAAAATTAAAAAAAATAGTCTCTGAACAAAAATATATGTACAAAATTAGTGGTCAAAACAGTATTATTTTTCCTATGATTTCAATACAGAGAGGCCTATGTAAAAATTGACATCACTGTCAAACTATATACATTCAAGTTCTTATTCTTTCACAAAGATGCTTAAGTTAAAAGTGTGTAGGTATAATTTTACTATTGGTCTATGTTTGAATGTGTCTACGAGCAAATGACTATAGTAGGAAAGTAGTTGAGACTTGTTTCCTGAGATATGTACTTACATTATACACTTAGGTCCCTTTGTACACTTCTATAATTTTAATTTTCTCTGCATAAACATTTATGTGTGATGTGGACAGTGGAAGCCAGAAAACAGCTTTGCAGCACCCTGACTGTATCCCACTGAAGGGCATTAGTTGAAGGTCAAGTTTCTCTTATCTAAAGCCAAGATTATCACCCTCTGTACTATTGACACTTGGAGCCAGGTAATCCTTTTTTAGAGGGGGTGTGGGTGACTGTCTTGTGCATTGAAGGATATTTAGCAGCATCCCCAACATGTACTCACTAGATGCCAGTAGCAACCGTCCCAAGTTGTGACATTTAAAAATGTCTTCAGACATTACCCAGTGTCCTCTGGAGGGCAAAATCACCGCAGTTGAAATCTGCTGATCTAAAGGGATCTAAATGGAACTGTGTATTCCCAAGATATCACCTTGATTGACATTAAACCAATTGATGGTAGCTTAGGTTACCTTATAAACCTGATTAGTTGAGCCCAAATTATTTGTGCATGAAGTTCCAACAATTGGGTTAAGTATTAATTTACTTGATTCCACCTATTAAGATAGATGAGACTAGGACCATATTTTCACATCACAAATTTAACTGGAAAGGTGGTTCTTATCCTATGAATACATTTTGTACTACTGGCTAAAGCAGACAATGCTAGAAGAACAAGAGTTGCTCATCATCATGATAAATGTTAAAGTGATCTGAATATACTACCGACACATCATTTCATTTAATTATATAATAACTGGCAATGGCAGTGAGGCAGTGGCTGTAAGCCAGCCACATAATGACTGTGTGATCAAGATGGCCTCAATACCAGAGGTTTACAAATTAATGGTAGAAGGGCACTTTTTATATTGTCATGGGGCAGGGGCCACCATTAAACAGAATTGCAGTGCAACTAAAACCAGTCAGAAGTTCCTGGGACGCTGCCATAATATAAAAATTGAAGCAATGATTGTCCCTATAAATACTTCCAAAGGCTATGTGCAAGATGATTATAGTAGTATATTTCAGCATCTGCCAAACAGTAAACTCAAGTGTAAAATCACTATGTCTAAAAAATATCTTTATGATGGGCACCGGGTATTGTATGTAAGGGTTGAATCACTAACATGTACACCTAAAACTAATACTATACTGTATGTTAGCTAACTGGAATTTAAATAAGAAGTTAAAGAAGTATATCTTTATGAAATGAGGCTTAGCATAGAAATGTTAGGAAAGACATGCCACTCCAATCTGATATTTTATAAACTGGCTGGTTCTTCTCTGAGATTAAACAATATTCAGATTATGAAGTTAAGTATCACAGCCACATAAGCAATATTTCACAAAAACAAAGATAATAGCTAATCATAGGCTATACATTCTCTTTATGTATATGAAACAAAATTTTATAAGGCAAAAGTTTAGAATTAAATCCAAACTATGAACAGCACAGTATGAATACATATTCTTTTGATTTGCATCGTAAGTTTTGGCTGGAAAGGTTTTTAAATGGTAACTTCATTGAGGATTAATCTTGAGAGAAATCTATATCTGTCCTGAAAAGTGAAGTCAAAAGTGAAGATAAAAGACCTTAATAGTATAGTCAAATATTTATATGAATATTTTATGTGCCTGCTCATTCTCTATAACATAGAAAATATTTCAGAACTTATTTGATAATTACATGGAGTTCTTAACATTTGTTATCACATAGGTGTTACATGTAGGGGAAACAACAACAACAAAAGCAAGATTTAGACAGAAAACTGAGATGTATTTTGACACCATTCATATATTTAGTGATTTAATTTGAATCAGTTTTCTTGTTTCAATTCTTCATTTGTAAAATTGTTTTTGAGAAGGAGTGAATAGCACAATGCATGTAAAGAATCTGCTCTAAAACCTGATGTATCATAAACACAATATGCTAATTCCTTCCCTTCAAATAAGAGGATGCAGTCTTACTATGCCCTTCTACATTTCACTGATCTAAAAACTGATGTTACAAGATCTTGCAGAGAGGCCTAAGTGTCCAGTACTGTATCTGACATGTAGGCATTCAATAGCTCTGATCAGAAATAAATATATTTGGCAAAAAAGAGATAAAATTTAATAACCAGAAGGAGTGCTCACAGATTTAATACACATAATAATAGCAGTAACTCACTGAACACAAACTATATGCCAAAAATTTTCTAAGTCCTTCAAAAAGACTATGCAATTCAAAACTCAAAATATTCTCTGAGGTAGAGATTATTAAATATCTTTTTTACAGATGAAGAAACTGAAGCAAAACTTGCCCAATACCTTACATCTAACATATGGGAAACTGGAATTTAAACCTAGGTAGGAGAGTTCACACTCTTATCTACTATGGTACACTCCTCTCTGTTCAAATTTTTAGAGATTAACACTGCAAACATATTCGGTATTGATAATATCTCCCCAAATACCAAGTCAAAAATATGAGCCTTTTTTTCACTCACTGCCACTAGATTTAGACAGATAATAAAGAAACGGCATCCTGAGAAGAGTTGTTTTTGAATTTATCATATAATAGAGCAAAACTTGATTTTTATTCTCTACTATTGGAGAATTTGGAGCTAGACTCCACTGGGACTGGGAGCTGATTCTCAGCAAGTGCATCAGAAACATTTTTGTGGTACCCAATTGAGTAGACATACTGGCATAATCTTGGCATAAATATAGTGATTAGGTGATGAAACTCTAAGAAGTGATGTCTCCTCTGTTGCAATGATCAATTAACATACTTCTATTGCCTTCAAGGCAGACCTTTGCACTTAGCAGAGATCGTTTTGGAACAAGATCCTTCCTTTAACATCAGGATTGTGTAGTCACCACTTGATATTATAAATTCATTGGATGTTGATTAATGTCCAATCCCCAATACAATACCAAGAAATACATAAAGGGTATTAAATCTTAAAAATGCTTTTGAGTAATAAATTCTTAATTCATTTATATATTTAAAATAGCATTGGGGAAAGTCACTTGATATACGTTTGACAAATTGTTTATTCCACAAAAACCAGATGTAACTATATTAAAAATCTAAGGAAGCGTAAAATTTTTGCTTTTTTTGTAAGTTGACATTTTTTAAAATTCTGATGCATTTGTGTAAGATCATTGCTGTTTTATCTTTTAATTAAAACAGTTATTTATGGAAGATAGTGTGTTAGAGTAGCAAGTACCATAACAGGGTCAGTTATCTTGAATTCTAATCATAGCTCAGATACTGAATAGTTAATGGTATTATTTAGGACACATTACTTACTGTCTCTGGGGTGCCACTAACTGGAAGACATATATAAACCTCCATATTCATTGCAGCACTCTTTACAATTACTAAGATGTGGATACAACCTAAGTGTCCATTGATGGATTAATGGATATAGAAAATAAAACACATTTTATTTTGAAGGGATACTATTAAGCCATAAAAAAGAAAGAAATTTAGCCAACATTGGTGAAAACTGAAGGCATTATGTTAAGTGAAATAAGTCAGAAAGAAGACAAATACTATACAATCTCATTTTTATGTGGAATCTAAAAACAAAACAAAACAAAACAACCCCAAAAAGCAAACAAACAAAAAACAAGCCCATAGATATAGAACGCAGATTGGTGGCTGCCAGAAGTTGGGGATGGAGAGAGGGAAAAATGGGTGAAGGGGGTGACAACATGAAAACTTCTAAATATAAGATAAAGGAAGTAAAGGGGATGTAATGGTCAGCATGGTGACTATACTTAGTAATACCCTGTTGTATATTAGGAACTTGATAAAAGAACACATTGTAAAAGTACACATCATAAGAAAAAAAATTCTGTAACTATGTTTGGTGATGGATATTAACTAGATATACTGTGATGATCACTTCACAATATACATAAATATTGAATCATTGTGTTATGTGTCAATTATACCTCAGTAAAAAATGAAAAAAAAAATGAATTTGGTTCTCTGTCCTACATACACATCTGTTAGAAAATTGCTACATTTAGGGCTATAGCTAACCCAATTTCAAGTAAAAAAGAATTAGTGTCTTCTTTATTTTATATGAATATATTAATATTTAACTTAATTCAATTTGAAAAGTTAACCAAATTTAAAAAATATGTTTATAGCATTTATTTTCATAAAATGCAGAAATGGTGGTTGGGAAGCTTTCTTCTATTCATGGTTTAATGAATAAATCTGTATCTTGTCATGAAGAATAAGGATACATATGTAAAGGTTTAATATGAACCTACTCTGAACAAAACCAAATAACTTTCCAGATCCAAATTAATGCAGAATTATTTATAAAAATTAGTTTATATTTCTCTTTCAAATGGAATCTTCTCTGGAGACATCAGTCCTCATCTTCTTTAAATATTTTTCCCTTGATTTCTGAGACCTATTTATCTCTTGATTCTCCATTTTATGTCCACTCTTTATTATTGTTCCTATTCTTCCACTGATAATTTAATGATACTTATTTTCAGGAGACCATTTATGTATCTTTTGTTTTGTCACATCTGTCCTTCTTGTCAATTGATAATCCTCCCAGGCTGCAATTATAACTCATTTATCCAAGCCGGATATCATTTTTGAGTTTCACTCCTCAATTTTCAGTTACTTAGTGATGATCTCCAACAGAGTATTTTAAAAAATTGCATATCTAAAGTTAGTTTTCAAATGCTTTGCCTTTTTTCTGTACTTTCTTTCTGAAGTCTTATTTCATCAATCCCAAGTCTTTCTTTTGTAAATGACTATGTGCTCAATGCAAATTGGCTTTGGGAGGGTGAAAGATTCTATTGTCTCTTGAAGACAGTGTACAAGTTCACACTCCCATCAGCAGTGTATGAACATTCCTCTAGACCTATCATTTCACAAGGACTTGATATTAAATATTTTAGCTTATTTTTCTAATAGAGAAAGTGAGAATTGTGGTTTAAGCTTTAAATCTCTGATTACTAATAAATTTAGTTTTTATTTCATAGGATTTTGACTATTCACATTTTTCTTCAGTGAAGTACTAGTTAATCTTTGTAGCACATGTTCTAATGAAATGATACCTTTTTATATAATCAAGGAGTATATCATTTAAAGAGCTGTGTACTGTAAATAATTTCTCTGAATTATAACATAGTAGTATCAATCAATATTTTCGTTTATGATTTACACATTTTGCATCTTGCTGCTTAATACCTTTCTATCCTGATAAAATAAAAATTATCTTTTAAATTTTCTTGTTTGACTTCACATTTTACTGGAGTTCTGTTTATGAGTTCCCTTATATATTCCTTTAGTGTATTTCTCCATCCCTGTGTCAATACCATGTAGACTAAATGACTCTTTAAAAAAATGTTTTTGGCTCTTTGCACTTCCATGTGCTTTCAATATTACCTTGTCAAATTCCTCCTGTTAAGATTTTTTTCATTTAATTTTATTAAATCAAGGGGTCAATTTGAGATTGTCACTTCCAGATTATTGAATTTTCCTGTTCCTGAATGTGACCATTCTTTCCATTTATTTTGATTGCATATTCTCTAGTGGATATATTCCTGATTTCCTTATATTTTATAAATATAATTGGTAGTTTCATTTCAATTTTCACATTCATTTACCTGGTGTTTATAAATATAATTGATTTTATGTATTTAGTTTGCATCCAGCAACTTTGCTAAGTCATTAAATTTAATTCATCCTGGGGCGCCTGGGTGGCTTGGTCGGTTAAGCGTCCGACTTTGGGACTTCGGCTCAGGTCATGATCTCACCGCCCGTGAGTTCAAGCCCCGCGTCGTCGGGCTCTGTGCTGACCGCTCAGAGCCTGCAGCCTGTTTCAGATTCTGTGTCTCCCTCTGTCTCTGCCCCTCTCCTGTTCATGCTCTGTCTCTCTCTGTCTCAAAAATAAATAAACGTTGAAAAAAAAATTAAAAAAAAATAAATTTAATTCATCCGTAGATGCTACAATATCACCTATATGAAAATTTATTAACACAACATATTATACATATGTATATGTGTGCAATAATATTTATAGACTATATACATTCATATATATGTATAGACACTGATCTCATATACTGTGAAATTATTTTTATAGAGTAACTTGTTATATCATAAGTTCAAAATAATATCTATGATTTTTCCCAACTTTTCTTCACTTGCTGATGACATATTTCTAGTTTCAAGAACAGTGACTAATATTAATATTTGAATAATGCTATATGAAATCATAGGAGGAGAGGATTTTGATGCGCTGGGTTAGTTGAAGATGACTTAATGGAGGAATTTATACTATAGAGGTGAGTTTGAAAAGAATGGATAAAATATTCAAGAGAAGTAAAAACATAGAAACATATTCTTCCATACACACTTACACACACACACATTAATGCATGAATATTCAGTGACATATCATTTTGATGTAATGGGGTGAATTCTGTGAACTTAAGTATAAAGTCTTGCCCAAATATATAATGGGAACCCAACTGAGAATTATTTATTATGAGAAATATAATTTCTTCCTTTTGTTTTAATGAATTTGGAAAAATAGTGAGAAAGTAGTTTTTCAATGATAAAATTTATCTTTGCATCAACTGAAGCTATTCCTTTGATAGATTCTAGTAATTTTATTTTCTTCAATTTCTTTTTTTAAGTTTATTTATTTATTATGAGAGAGAGTGCCCATGAGTGGAGGAAGGGCAGAGAGAGAGAGGGCAACAGAGAATTCCAAACAGGTTTTGTGCTATCAGCACAGAGCCCAGTGTAGGGCTTGAACCCATGAAACTGTGAAATCATGACCTCAGCCAAACCCAAGAGCTGGATGCTTAAACGACTAAGCCACCTAGGCACCCCAATTTTCTGTTATTTCTAAGGCAGTAGTAGAAGTAATAATAAAAACTATATTGTTCCAGATTCTTTATTACTAGAGTCAAATTGTTAAGTTGATGCCTCAAATAGACAACTTTATTATTCCTATTTTATGAATCTTAGCTTCCTGAAAACAACACTGAAAATATCATCTCAGAGTATCACTTATTTTAATATGTATAAGGAACAGATTAAAGGAGTAGATTTCTACAACAGTGTATGCTTTAGTTTAACTATAAATTTGCTCAATGAATATTATTGACCTGATAAATATTTTTCATCTTACCCTAGTATTAAAAGATAGTAATCTGGTAAATAAAAGATGAGCCTAGAAAATAATTATATAAAAAGGATGCACAGGCCTAATATTTTTGTTAGAGAGAAATAAATCATTCAATTTGGCCCTGAATTCTATTTTTGAAAATGTCCAATTTTGAATAAGCTGATGTTTTCTTAATGAGGTTTTTCTTGTGTAAAATTATGTGAAAAAAATTTAGATACTGAACCAACAAATATATATATGAAGGGAGTAAGGGCAATATTGGTTAAGAAATTGTTTCTATAATATATATTATTTTTATCTAAGTTCATAGGGAGAGTCGTTCATGCATCACTTGGGTAGAACTGAACATTGAACATTTTTTAAGTGAATATTGCAGTAAATATTAATTCTAGAAGTAAGTCAAATGACTTGAGGGGAATTATTTTTTTAAAATACAGCCATAAAATAAAAACATTGATGAAGAGTACTTCAGCACATATGATTGTATTTTAAGTGAACTAAATAAAATTAAATTAATTTGTTAAATGACAATTACTGTGGGTATTTGGAATTCATGTTCATAATGCACAAATTGAAGAAAGTTTTTACTCAAGATAAATTCTGTTTAAAGATTTTAAAAGACTAGTAATATTTGACTGTGTTCAACAAATAAATTACATAAGTACAATAGAGGCATGTATATGAGAAGAAAAGTTTATGTGAATTTAAAGTAACTAGCTTTTTGCCATATGAATTTAAAAACTGCAAATAAATATTAAGAAAATCAATTAGCAAGCCTTAGCAAAAATGTATTTCCTTTTGTTAGTCCATAAATGATCCAGTGCTAGGTACCAATCCAAAGTCTACATAATAAATATGCATTCAAGAGATATACATTTGTGTAAAATAAGAATGTGGTCACTCTCATTTTTATTTGTGTGTGATTTCTGGTGGTGGCTCTGTAACTTTTCTGGGGTGGTTAAGAAAATCACTGGTATACTTAAACAACAGTTGTTCCTAAAGTTTAAAAAATCTCATGGTTGACACTTAGAAATTTTAACTGAAAATCTATGTAGGATTTTTGGAGTGAAAAATAATTATCAGTAGGCTAAAAATACCTGTACACATGAATAACAGGCAGTATTTTTTTTTCTTTTACCAATTCTTTGAAAAACATTTACAATTAGTAAATATACTCAGCATTTCCTTAATTTATTCTAAACAAACACACAAACAAAAAAATGTAATGAAGAGCTAGATTTACTAAGTTTTTAACCAATCTGTACATTGAGAGACAAATTATTTCTAGCTTATGGGTGTTTGTTACACATATCTATATATTTAGACTATAATGTATACAAACGTCAAACATTTAGATTTTTATAAATAAAAGCTTTCTCTGGTCTTGCAGTACAACTTCTTAGAGAAATGAGTGTTCTTTAGAAATTTAAAGGTCCCTACAGCTACGTTTGATAGAACTACCAAAAGCCATCTATGAAGCTATTAAGAGTGAAGAGCTATTATACTTGAGTTCAGCACTGTTGCAGAGAGTAAATTTTATTTACACACATATACACACACACACACATATGGTTATGTTTCATTTGACCACAGATAGCTACTAGACTGTGAAGTCTTTGAGTGATTTTAATTGCAATTATTTCATAAGGTTCAGGGGATAATAGAAGGTGTCATTATAATAAAATGCTACATAATATGACATTAAATTTTTTTTAACATTTATTTATTATTAAGAGACAGAGAGACACAGAGCATGAGCAGGAGAAAGGCTGAGAGATGGGGAGACACAGAATCTGAAGCAGGCTCCAGGCTCTGAGCTGTCAGCACAGAGCCCGATGTGGGGCTTGAACTCACAAACAGCAAGATCATGACCTTAGCAGAAGTCGGGTGCTTAACCAACTGAGCCACCCAGGCGCCCCAACATAAGATGATACTTTTTAAAAAATATAATGTATGCATAGCCAATGAAGAGGTATTATATAATATTTAAAAAATGTTTTTATACCCACTTTTCCTATAAGCAAGTATTTATTTCAGGGGTTTCTGTTAAACTAGGCATAGAACAACTGTAATTACAATATAAGGTTTACATAAGTAATATAAATATAAAACATAAATGAATATAACTGATTTCAAAAACTATATAAAAACTCATTTTAGAGTTACCTGCTATGTGTTTGTATGACTTTATAACACATAAGCTACACATGGATTTTCCTTCAAAATGTTTAGGAAATACATAAAGCCACTAAAAATCTGATGCTTGTGCAGAAAAAAAATAGTACTTAGGGGACCCTGAGTACCTCAGTCGGTTGAGCAACTGTCTCTTGGTTTTGGCACATGTTATGATCTCAGGGTTCATGGGTTGGAGCCCCATATCCAGCTATGTGCTGATAGTGTGGAGTCTGCCTGGGATACTCTCTCTGCCCCTCCTCCGCTTACTCTCTCTCTCTGTCTTTCTCAAAATAAATAAATAAACTTAAAAAAAGAAAATATAGTGCATGTTTTATGCACGATTAAAAAAAACTTTTAGAAAGTAGATATTTTAAGTATGTTAGGTGAAAAGGACAATGACATTATGATAGTGATAAGCAGGATACTGAATTAAAAAATTGATGAATACTTATTGCCTACTAGGCAATCTGATGCTTTACTCATATCTAATTTATTGTCCATAGCAACAACCAAACAAGTATCATTTGAAAGAGAGTATTATCTCTCTTAAGGTTGTGAGGAGGTTCACTTTAACAATTTTTAATGTTTATTTTTGACAGTGAGAGAGAGACAGAGGCAGAGAGAGAGAGAGAGAGAGAGAGAGAGGATTTGAAGCAGGCTCCAGGCTCTGAGCTGTCAGCACAGAGCCCAACACAGGGCTCAATCCCACGAACTGTGAGATCGTGACCTGAGTTGAAGTGGGTCACTTAACCGACTGAGCCACCCAGGCACCCCTGAAGAAGCTTACTTTAAAACATCAAACTATTTCCCTAAAGTCACTCAGATACTAAATGGTAGAGCCAGATTCAAATCCTGGTCTGAATTACTCTCAGAGACTGGTACTCATGTAGGAGCAAAATGTGAGAGAATTTGACAAACTTATTTCTATTTTCTACTAGCTTTTGAAATAATAATTCTATTGTTTTCAGAGCACTTTCAAAAATATTTACTCAGAGGAGTAAGTCACATTTGTTAAGGAAGACAGAAAAACCAGGTATAATTCCATTTTACATATGAAGTGACCTAGCATAGATTAAGAGCTTTGCTCTAAGTTTTACAACCTAACTGTAGACGAGTGGAGAATAAAAACATGCCCACAAAGTGCCTTCAAAAATAATGCTTTTTTTTTTTTTTTACTAGTTTGCCAAATTACCAATTCCTAAATACACATGTTAAAAAGAGCTATATTTTCAAGATGGGAGCAGTTTACAGGGATTGATGCAGCAATTTAAAAGACATTATGGATTTTCATTAATTTTTTAATGAGCTAAAGTTGTAATTCCTTTATACATTCATATTAAAGTGGTTATAATTTTCAGATTCTGTCTTGGTTACATTTATATATCAGGTGAGTAATTGAATACATTTACTCATCTGATTGTAAGGGAAGTTACATGAAGACTGTCTTCTAATTATCATCTTAATTATACATACCTTCATAAGGATTGTATACATCAGTAACCTAAGGAGCAGAGTTTTAAGAAATGTTGTGAAATAATGGGGAACATAACTGTTTTGGAAAAATAAGAACAAAAGGATTTGAAAATCATAATCATAGTTCCCTGTAGTGCTGTAATGTTTACGAAGTAATCATCAGACACATGACCTCATTTTTTAATCAAGCATTTGAAAGAAGTATCATTCCTGTTTTACACATGAGAAATTTGAGAGTTTGACTCACTGAAGCCCCCACGTAGGTGGAATAGAAACTTACCAAGATTAAATCTCATGTTCTTTTTGCTATACCATAATGTCTTTCACCTCCTGAATATCTAAATCTGAAATTCTCACTACATGTTCAAACCAAAATCATGGGAATGCATTTTTAAACTTCTTGTATTTATTTATTATGTTCATGTGAATCAAATAACCCATTTTATCCTTATCACTTTGCTATTGGATATGGATTACTTATTATCTATTGTGCTTATTGCATTATATTGCAGATCACTTATTTGTTTTTGTTTATGTGTGAGTATTGTATATATAATCTACTTAATTACACAAGGAATTTGTAAATTAATTTAAAAAATCCCATCTCTAAACATCCTGAAAATAATTCAGCTTGAGAGAGTTTAAATACACATAATAACCTTATTTATTGCAAGGGTAATGCATTGTCAAATAGGATATCAAAATTTGTATCCAGGCTTTGTTGTTTATTTGTTTTTGCTAGTTTGAATTACAAAAAAAAGACAAGATAATTGGGATGTAAATTTAAATTTTACTGTCTATATAGTCACCAGATAAAGTTATGATTTGGAAAAGCGAAGACACACTCAAATATGAAATGTTTTTCCTAGACACCAAGAGCATGCTCTCAGCTAGATTTCACATTTTCAAATAAGCCGTATCCAAACAGATACTATTTTTTTTTCCAAAAAACTAATATCAGGAATTAAATACTGATGACTAGTAAATAATAATATGGTAATAACAATAGAAAAGGTTAAGGAAAAGCATAGAATTATAATTTTTAATTTATGATATAACCATTGCTTTTTAAATAATTTAACATAATAAATAGTATGAGTGAAAATATATATTACATATAGTCCATGCATATACTCTTGCATGTGTATAGACCATATGTATACATTAAGTTACTATGTTTGTGTTATTGAATTTGCTATGCTAATACAAATTATACATCCATACATACATTTTCATGAATACAATAAATATAATTACATATCCATGCATTTTTGTGTGCATGCCCCTTCTTTTCCATGTTAACAGTCTAATATATTTCCTCTGTGTGTGTGCTTCTAAAATCCTATACACATATATGTTGGTACATTTATACATAAATACTAATGTTAACATATATGCTAGGTTTTGGAACATCTTTTTTTTTTTTTCTTAAACAATGAAAACTTACACCTTTTTTGTGTTTTGATTATTCAGTGATACTTATCTGCTATGGCGAGCTGGTGTGGCTCTAATTCACTCCTTACTGGTATATGGCACAGATAAGTCACATATAGAAACACTGATGATCATTCTTCAATTGCACATATTTTCAGTCTGAACTCTTGTGCTTTTATTTCCATGGTTCAGATTCCAAGGATTAGAACTGTTGAGTCTCGGTTGAAGTGCATATATGTGTTTCTGTGTGTTTGTGTGCATTATGTACATTCTAAAATTTAAAAGAGGTTTCCAAAATTGCTTTTGAATTACTGTAACATTTCACATATCTAATAACATTGAATGAGAGAACCCCATACTCTCTATTTCAGAAAATGATGCATGTTATAGTTTTTATTTATTTCTTCCAGACCAATGTCGTATAAAATAATATATCTCTTTATTATAATTTCCATTTTCTAGACTACTAGTGAATTTGAACATCCTTTCATATATTTTTTTCACTTTGGGTATTTTGCTCTGTAAACTGTTTACTCACAACCTTTGATCGTTTTTCATTAACTTTTTTTCTGTTTTCTTTCCAATGTATAAGACTCTTTTGTACAATATAAATATTAATCCTTTGGTACATAAAATGAAAATATTTTCTCGATATATTATTTTCCTATTGACTTTATTGTTGACATTTTTCATAATACAAATGATAAATTTGTATATAAAAAATGTGGGGTTTTTTGTAGCATCTGGAGTTCCTTTACTGAAAATATAGAATCTAGACTTTCTTGACACTTTATTAATTTACTTTTCACAAGAATTCAATTTGCCTATATATGTGTGTGCATGTGTATTTGTGTGAATTGCCTGAAATATACATATGTTAATTTTCAAGGGATCCACATTTATTTATGTTGCGGGTATTTTTAACTTATACCTTGTTTTTTTAAACTTCAATTAAATTTTTATAGTACTCTTCACATATGTCCAATGAATTTTTTTAATGTTTATTTTTGAGAAAGAGAGAACACAAGCCAGGGAGCACAGGGAAGGGGACATAGGATCTGAAGCAGGCTCAGTGTTGAGACTGGAGTCCAATGTGGGGCTCGATGTCACAAACCATGAGATCATGACCTGAACAGAAGTGGACACCTAACTGACTGAGCCACCCAGGCACCTCTCCTGGGTGACTTTTTGTTAAAGCTTAGAGCTTTGTGTTTATGGAGAATATATAATATTTTTATATTATTATTCCTAAGTATTACAAATATATACATAAAGGATAAAATCAACGTCATAAAAGGGATATATATATAAAGGATAAAAAATATAAATATAAATATAAAAGGATAAAATCAACATTATATTTTTTTATGTGAAATGCCTCTTGGATTTTTTTGTCTCTAATTTCATAACAAAATGTAAATGTAAATTGTTTTATCTCCTCCTTTAAGTGTTTCTGAATATAACTATGCTTTGTCTCAAAACTGGACCCAAGTGATTATTTAAAACAATAGATACACAGCTAAAACTAAACATTAAAAGTATTACTCTAATGGGACCTGGATGGCTTAGTCAGTTAAATGAACAACTCTTTGATTTCGGCTCAGGTCATGATCTTGCAGTTTGTGGGAGCCTGCATAGAGCTCCGCACTACCAGGATGGACTTTGCTTGGGATTCTCTCTTTCACCACTTTGCCCCTCCCTGCCTTCTCTCTCAAAAAAAATAAACAAACTTAAAAAAAAAAATACTTCACAGGTATAGTTTTCTTATCTTTAGGGAGTTGGTATGTAGAAAGGAGTATGCTAATACTGGATGATCATGAAGTTTCTATTTACATATTCACAAATACTAACTATATGTCCCTGAGCAATCTTAGCCAAGTTCATTGTCTGAAAAATAAGAATAAAGTCAATTTTATGATATTTTATGAATATCAATGAGACCTGTGATGACACTTGGGAAACTACAAATGGTATGCAAAAGTATAAAATCACTGACTAGAAATTCCAAACTCTTGAAAAGTAGGTGGTACTCTTAATTGAATTATGCAGACAATCAGAATTACTCAACCTGAATTTGTATTTAAAGGCCAAACTTAAAGAGTTCATAAAAATAGCACCTCTTTTTTTTTAACTGTCAAAACTTCTATTTATCCTAAAATCCATTATATTCAATCAATAAACACATGTAGCTAGTAAAAAAGTGCATAATAAAAGTTCTGTAATATTTTCAAGTAAACTAATAATGCAAAGAAATGAATTTATAGAAACCTATATATATATATATATATCACGTTTCATGAATATTGGGTAAAATGATAAGTAATAATAAAGTCTAATTGAGTCTTAAAGTTGATTCACAATAAGCAATAGAGATTTTAAATTATAATCTGGAGCATTCAATAGACAATAGCTTTATAATGACAACAAATAGAAATATCATTTCAATAACCTCTGTTCATTGTGTCTAAAGTGTTGAAACATTGATTTTTGAATATTTATAATTGGGGGCACCTGGCTGGCTCAGTCCATAGAACATGTGACTCTTGATCTTGAGGTTGTGAATTCAAACCACAAATTGGGGGTATAAATTGCATTAAGAAACTCTTTAAAAAAATGTTTATAAATGAAGTTATACCTGATATTTACATATTAGCATTTTTATATTTAATGTGTCTCATTTACCTAGATATTACCCAAAACTGTCAGTAACCTCCAAAATACCATAGTAGTAAATATAATAATAAACCATTAAAATTTTTAAGATAAAGGTAAATTCTGTTGTCAAAACTTCTTTAAAACATTCCAGTAAGCCATTTTATATAAATTGGGAAATTGATATTTTAAATGACTTTGCCTTGGAATTGAGAAATCAGGCTCTGATACATACAAGTGTGTCAGTTCTCGTAATTTTCATAACAAACATCTACATAACTACCTTCTTTGAAGGTGGACATGGGAGAGGAAAATAACTCTCTCTTTACCTTTTTAGGTTCTTGGCTGGGATGCCCTTGTAATAAAAAGACATGTTAACAGAAGAAAAACTAACAGAAGTTTAATAATATGCATGCCTCCATGTATCCTGGAGATATCCAGGAAAACTGAGTAACTCCCCCAAAATGGCCCAAGCTATTACCTTAAATATCTCCAGCTAACAACAAAAGATGATATTGGTTTAGGGAGAAGAAAGATAGTTATGGAAGGTTATCAGGCAAAACACAATAAACAAGGGTATGATTTTGCAGATTTCTTAGTTGCCTTTCAAAGAGTATCTAGAGATTTAGTCATCCCCCTCTTCCTGGTATAGACATGGAGACCTCCTTATAAATGGAGATTTCTCTTATAAATGTAAATGTCTCCGTCAGAAGGGTGACATCTACTTTCAGAGATTTTCCTTTGTCTGCCATTTGTTACAAATAATCAGCTCAAGACAATCTTTATGTCAAAGAGACATATTTTTGGGTGATATATTCTACTCCCCTGCATAGGTAAGGTGGCTTGTATATTTGAATTTGACATGACTCTGTACTAGCTACATCTGGAATGGCCTCTCTGAAGTCTATAATTTTATCGTGGCACATTATTTGTAGCAGAAATTGCTCAATGTAATCTGTCTAAGGTAGGACTCCAAACCTATAAATCATTATACTATAGAACCTCCCTATGACAAGTTATAAGAATGCACACTTGATGAGAAACACCCTCCCTCCCTCCCCCCATTGATTCCATGGGCATTCCATCTACACAAAGCTTCTCCTGGTATACCCTCTTTGGTACTCCTTTTAGTCCAAAATCTCCTGATTTGTTTTCTAAAACTAAGACTTATTTTCCAATGTGAACTATACACTTAACACATACTGATGATCACATGGTCCCCAAGATTCATCAAGACATTTCCAATTGTCAACATTTTCTCTTATGCAGGAAGTAAATTGTGATATTTGAAAGCATGGTCAATGGAAACAGAGCTCCTTGACATGACTTTTGCCTCTGGCAGATGTTACTTCTACAGTTTTAAGAAGGGTGCTTTATCTCCAAGGCTGACCCCCCCCTCTTTAAAATAGATAAAACAGAATCTGCTGAGAAGGATTTTGCAGTTAATAAATAAAAAAAAATCTACATAAAACCTATAAGGTAAAACTTGGAATAAACTTAAAAACTTGATTTACTACTTTGATAATAATAATAATAATAATAATAATAATAATAATAACAAATAGGGTTATCATCTTCTTTTTTTTTTTTTTTTTTTTTTATTTTTTAAATTTTTTTTTTTTCAACATTTTTTATTTATTTTTGGGACAGAGAGAGACAGAGCATGAACGGGGGAGGGGCAGAGAGAGAGGGAGACACAGAATCGGAAACAGGCTCCAGGCTCCGAGCCATCAGCCCAGAGCCTGACGCGGGGCTCGAACTCACGGACCGCGAGATCGTGACCTGGCTGAAGTCGGACGCTTAACCGACTGCGCCACCCAGGCGCCCCTAGGGTTATCATCTTCTATGAATATTTCTTCCCATCATTTCTTCTCCAAATTTTACTTCCTCAGAACACAGCTTAAGTTTAGCATCATCCATAAAGCTTCTTCCAATGTTTTAGCATAATGAAGCTCCCTATCTTCGGGAGAAGAAACGAACTTATTCCTTATAACTCTCCTCTTTGTTTTTTTCTTCTTTTCTTTTTTTTTTTTTTAGTTTTTCAGTCTATTTTTTTTTAATTTTGCACATGTATGTGAATGACAGTACCATAAATTAATATCAAGTGAAATTTATACCAATTATTTGAAATTCTGTTAAGAGACAACCATGTTTTATTCTAGCTTGTTTTTTAGAGCCCCTCTTTTAATTAAAAAATGTTGAATTGATTTCTATTGCTTAAATTATTTATGCATTTGTTCATACAGATTTGAGGTAGCTGAGGATAACAGTAGTGGCTTATACTTGTTTTCTTGCTCCTGCAACAACTAGCTCAGAACTATTTTACCAATGCTTCTGAATCAACACTTCTGAAAGTGAGATGTATTATGAAAGGAAAGAAGGATGGATGGATTTATGTATTATATCACTTTTTTTTCTCCCCACCCCAGAATGGATTCTATTGGATACTCTGAGTTTGATTATATAAAATACACAAAACTATGGGGCTCCTGGGTGGCTCAGTCAGTGAAGCCTCAGGCTCTTGATTTCGGCTCAGGTCATGATCCCTCAATTTGTTGGACTGAGCCCCACGTCGGACTCTGTGCTGACAGGGCAGGATCTGCTTGGGGTTCTCTCTCTCCCCCTCTGCCCCTCTCTCTCTCAAAATAAATAAATAAAAACTTAAAAAAATTAAAATACACAAGACCATGTGATCCCTAACTAATATTAAATCAGTAAAAGGTCCTATAATCTTAAAAAGCCCTGTGGAAATGTATGTAAATAATTTAGATTTCTGAAAACCGGGAAATAATTTTGGGTACAGGCAGATATATCAGGTGGCTTTATGCATCTTCTTTTTGATTTCCCATGTAAGATTTCTCCATGTAATGGTATCACTAATGAGCATAAATGCTGATGTTACCTTACTTCTCAGTTTCTTACCTTTATCATGAGGAACAGAGGTGTATCTTTTTGAAAAGCTACATGATGTCTAATCAGTAATTATGTATGGAAATTAAACTTTACTGTGCAAATCTCATTTATAATCAAAAATGAACTTTATCAATCTTACACTAATATACCTAATATTTTATCTAAATATGTTGCCTGTGCTATACCTTGGTATATTCTGTAGATATTAGTTTATCTAATTCATTTTTGTAGGAAATTAATTATGATAAGGACATGTATACATTATACACTCAGACATCTAAGAAAATTGTACAAGTATGAGGATGATTTAAATATTTTGCTTTAAGGGAAAAAGGAGAAAAGAAAAAATTATTTTATGTCACTTATGAACTTTAGTTTTTATCTAAAGCAATAATTCCCTACACCTTTGAGGTAAACAGAATAAACTAAATCACTGAATCAATGTATATTTATCCCTTATTTAATATTCTTTTTATGCCTCTGATTGTCTTTTGCTGGTAAATTCATATTGAACCTTCTCCTTGAGAATGCAGGGATTGTAAGACAAATATCAGTCATATATTTAAATAAAAATACTCTAACTACAATCTCCAATTTTCAAATAGCATAACTGTTGCTTATATGATATCTATTTCTCCAACAATGGACAATAAAGAACAATGATTATTCCAAATTTCACATAAGAAGACATTATTTAAATATCCCTCCTTATCTTCCAAAGTATAAGATAGAATTTATGGGCTGAATCATTTATATGCAAAATTTGTTTGGATGTTGTTCAACTTTTTAAATATCTTGTTTTACATTTAAATATATTCTCATTTAATTCAAATTCATTAAGTGTAACTTTAAGATAAAACCATCTATAGTATGTCATCTATAAACAGAACTACTATGAGAAACATAGAGTTAGACAAGTTTGGCTACCAGTGAATGCATGATTTTGTGAGGTGCTATATTTTTAGGGCAATGATGAGTATTCACTGGGTACTGGAGCCGAGGAAATTCCAAAAACAAAAGCAGAGACAAAGGAAAACAATGCTTAGCTTACTTCAGTGATACAGCTTAAAGATGATGGATTTTATTTAATGATACCATACAGTTTGGGGAATCCTACCTTATAAAGTGCTTAAGAGTTTAGAAGTTCTAAAGGAATTTATCCCTAAAGATACAGCTTTAGAAACCTTCTCTATTATTTTTTTTTCAAATTTCTTAAACTGCTTCATAAGCTAATAAATTATTTTTATGTCGATAGAAAGTAACATATTATCCATAGCAAATTTGTATAATAAATGTGTTAAATAACAAAAATCCAACCAAATGAATTTTAAAGATCCAATTGGTTTTATTAAATGATTTACAAATTGGGCAGCACCTCATCCAGCACACAAAGGGATTCTCTGAGGATTTATACAAAATGGAAGGTTTTATAGGAGGGTGGGGCAAAAAAGTCATTAACAAAAGAATAGGATTGTTCCAGGCAAGGCTTGGGGGGTGGGGGCAGGAGGAAGAAGCAAAATGTCTTATCATGCAGATTACCTCATCTTCCTTTGGGGGGCTGGAGCCATGTGGCTAACTCATTGGCAATGATCAAAAAAATCCTGACTGATCTCTTAAGACTACATGCCTGGGGGAAATGAAACTGCAATTAGATTAGGTATTAAGTCCCAGTTTGAGAATTTGGCCTAAGTGACTCTATTTTGGGTCTCTGGATTTCTCTTTCAGCAAATTTCCATTCTTGTTCATTTTCCTGGAAAATGAATGTTAATATATATTCTTTGCAAATGTCAAATTTTAATATGAAGTGTAGATAATATTATTAGTCGAAAAATTTATCATCAGTTAATTTTATGCTCCTATAAAGCCTTAATTTTGGTAAGGACTAAGGAAACTTTATTAATGTTAATACTAAAATAGACAAAAGAAACAAAATCCCCTGAATGAATGCATTTAATGACCTTAAGTGAATTAAACACTTAAAACTCAGAGTAATCTCACTGAATCAAAATGATACACTGACTTTGCATTTTCAAAGAGATTAAAAACAAATAAAAATATTAATTTGAAGAGTACTTGGTAGAGCAGGGTGTATAGAGAAAACTACTTAGTAATTTGGAGTTAGAATAATATTGGAGAAAAATGTTTTCTTTCATGCAACTCTATAAAAACAGGAAAAAGATGGTGTATTTGTAGAACAGAGTCCAAATATGATTTTTTACTGAATTATTTATTTTAATGGGTATTTAGCAAGGAGGAGCATAGATTTTTCATTGTTATCATTGCTTTGCTACTGGCAACAGAATAATAGTATTGAAAATTCATTTAGGACTGTGGCCCTATTATTTGGCACTCTACTTGGCTTAGTGCAAAGGGACACTAAAACTATGAAAGACAACATGTCAGAAAATTGGAATGATTCAATCTCCAAGCCAAATGATCAGAGGTCTTAAAGTTTGCAGAAAAAAGTTTGGAATATTTGGTATCTTGCTTAAAGGGCTCTCCCTTCCTAATGTTAAAAACACCTGCTTATGGTACCTGAGTGGCTCAGCTGGTAGAGTGTGCAACTCTTGATTTTGGTTCAGGTCATGATCCCAGGGTCATGGGTTCGAGCCCCACATTGTGTTCCTCGCTTAGTGTGGAGCCTCCTTAAGACTCTCTCTCCCTCTCCCTCTGCCCCTCCCCAGCTCACAGCTACTTTACTTAGTATTGTAATTTTTGTAATTTTTAGCAATTTAGGTGGAATTTTGCTATCTTACTTCACTTTCACCCCACTTGCATTGGATTTCAAGTATTTTTTTCTTGCAAAACAAATCATCTATTAGTAGAACAATGGTACTTTCTGCTTTTTCCCTCTGTAAGACAATTTACTACTTTATTGAATACAGTAGGCTTCAAAATAATAGTAAAATCTCATTTATTCAGTAAGCAGCTATTGAGTGTCTACTATATACTAAGCTCGAAGTTTGACATAAGTGATAGAAAATGAATACAAGGCTACTGCTGAATACTGTATATTCCTGAATTTGAATTTCAGGGATGGAAACAAATGCATAAACAGATCATGACAATATAGCATAATGTATTTTGTGATAGAAATATGCAATACACAAGGAGAACAGAGGATTAATTGCTAACTTTGGACAGAGGAATGTGGAAGTAGGTGAAGTATGGAAATGAGTTCAGAAAAGAGATAATGTTTGAGCCTTCTCTTGATATGAATACTACTTTGCCAGACAAATGTGTTGAGACTAGGCATTCCAGCAGAGAAGCAGAGGAATATAGGCAACCACAAATCTGAACAAAACCAAGAGCCACACGGTATTTTCATGGAACTGAAGTTGGTTCCAGCATGGAACATGTAGGACAAGGGACAAAGGCAGATTAAGGAGCAACAGAGCTGCATCCTATAAATAAAGGAAAATAATAGAAGGCTTAAAAGGGGAATGGGGTTATTGGAATAGATTTGGCTTCTAGAATATCTCATGTGGCAGTATTATGAGAATGGAGAGGATGTGACACTGATAACAAGAGGCCAATAAACAGGATTGAAATGCCTGAAATAAGACATTGGCTACTGACAATAGAATTCCCACTGGTAAGTTTATTCACAGATAAACCAAATTTCCAACTAGTTTTAATAATACAACAAATAACTACTTGATTTTTTTTTAGTTTTTAAAGATAAAGCAGAAATAAATGATGAAAATATTCTTAGAAACATGCAGAATAGGAAATAGAAAACGTCATCCTCTATTTTGCATTTTGTGCTTTAATGTAAAATCCATTCTGTCTAAACACTTATATTTTTGGTTTCTAAGTTACAATCCATGAGCATTTAAAAAATATAACAAACACTGATCCTTCTCTCATGAAACTAGAGAATGAAATTTAATTAAACCCCTTCCTTCATTCAGTATAGAAGCCCTGTCATTTTAATTGATATTTAGCCAAAGCAATATTGATCTGATAAAAACAAATCTTTTTCACTCCAACAATTAAAACATTTAAATAGGCTCCATCTTCTTTTTGATGAAAAGACCTAAAACCACTATCAACTGCCCATAAAATCAATGGAAAACATTAATAAAAGAACTAGCATCCATTTCATTGGATCTCATTTGTTTAGCATTCTAATGTACTAATACATTTAAGTGTGTGGATTCAGCTGTGACTTTAGATATTCATTTTTTAACACTCTCACCCCCACCCCTCTTTCACACACACACACACACACACACACACACACACACACACACACCACTCCAGTGTTATTATATTTCATAGAAGCCTCAAGTCTTATTTTCTAAGATTTATATTTGCTTTTTGCAGAAACTTTTTAAGAAGTGTACTTCTATACAACTAAAAGGCAACATGCTACCACTGTGTTCCTACCCAGAACAAGGATTTATTTGCGGTTGTTTTTACTCTAAATTTAGTATTTTTTATATCGAAAAACATGCTTTCCTCAGAGAGGTAAATATAGTTGCCCAGTCAAAATCACTCTAATCTAAAGGTTGGAGCCTGATGCAAAGGGCCCAGTCCTAGAAGTGTGCAAGTTGAACTAAGAACATGGGTGTGCATACAGCTGCAATATTCTCATTTAGCTAGGTGTCTGGCAAATCCCAGATTTAAATCTTCACTCTGATATTTTCTAGCTATTTGGTCTTAAGGCAAGTTCTTTAATCTTTCTGACCTTCGATTTCCTCAACAGAGAGTTATTATGCATATAATATGTTTAGAACAGTACAGTAAACTCAGAATAAAGAGCAGCTATTTGAATTTAAAAAGGTGTTGAGAAGCCAGTATCTGGGGCTAAAATGTACAGCCAAGGATTTGGAAACTCCAGAAAAGCCAGGGATAAGCAAATCAAGACCTACCAAAATATTTTAACAATTTTCAAGGATCAGTTTAATGAGGCTATTTTCAAGATAATTGAAAATTATTAAAGTAGGCAATTGAAAAAATTCTGAAAGAATATCATTATCCCTGCACTATTTGCCTTGAAAACAGTGCCTCTTGAAAGGAGTTTATTTCTTGTGTTTTATTTAAAGATGAGAGAAGTTATAGCATCTTTAATGTGGAAAACAAAATACCTTGTCTTGTAGTATGAATAATCAACAGGGAATAATTGGATCAATGCATATCAAGTATATTTTTGAACAAAGATATGGTTAGATCTACCCATTTGTCCTGTTGATGGGGAAGTGCATGGATAAAAAACAAAGTCTTTTAGTGTAGTAAGCTAATTCCTTTTACAACATTGGCCTCATACTTGTCTAATTCATATGTTTAGACAAGCCATGGCATTTACTTGCACCTACATTTAACCTGGATAAAATTTAAAAGAAAACTGTGTTTTGAAAAGGACACTAATCTCCAATGACCCTAAAATCAGAGTAGAGTCTTACTCTGCAAAATCAATCTCTTGATGTAAGCATTTGGTCAGTTTTATGTTGAAGAGCTGGATCACAGCAATTACAGGCTTGTGTTTCCTGGCAGAGAGACAAGCAAGGATAGATTTCCTCTGTTTTATGTTTGTGTTAATTTAACCTGTCAAAGTTAATCATCCTGTCTAAGTGCCAAAGCACCAGGATGTTGTGCACCAGAGAGCTGCCTGGTGCTTTAGTTTTATTTCCATCTCTGCTAGAGACTTACTGAGTGTTCTTTGTTAAACCCATTTGTTTCTCTCATTTTTTTTGTTGTTTTTAAGAATAACTAATAAACCCCTCTTACATTTTATTTATGCTATATTTTATCACTCTTTAAGTAGTAAGTTTAATGATACAGACCTGAAATATTTTCTTTTCCCCATTTTTTTAATTGTGAGGAAAACTATTAATATAAAAGTTACTTGAAAAATAGTGCACTTGAAAGACTTGCTATTGATTCTCCCTTGGCATTTAACACCAAACTGCTTATAGAACAATTTTTTTTTTCTAAACATACGTATTTGTAAATTAGAAAGGATCTTGCACTGTGTGTGTGGCAAGGAAGGCATTTCCTAAACCATTTTTACCTTTTTCCTACTAAGAATAAGGGTTTTATTACATGTGCAGAGATATCCTCATACTAACAAAGAGATTAATATAACTTACATTGGTCACAATTCCTTTCGATACTGACATCTACTCTTGTATCTAAGAGAGTGCACTTTTTGAAATATATCTAGGATATAATTGTAGATATATCAGAAAACTAATGTATTATAAAACAATTCCTATGGAAGGATTATTTTTCATAAACGTGTTTCTTAGAGCAAAACAATTGTACAAGAAATAAATATAAAATGAGCAAACTGATTCTCATGGAGGCCACCATTTTTTAAACGTTTATTTATTTTTGAGAGACAAAGAGAGACAGAGTGCAAGCAGGGGGTGGGGCAGGTAGAAAGGGAGACACAGAATCTGAAGTAGGTTCCAGGCTCTGAGCTGTCAGCACAGAACCCGCCGCAGGGCTAGAACTCAGGAGCCCTGAGATCATTACCTGAGCCGAAGTCGGATGATCAACAGACTGAGCCACCCAGGTCCCCACCACCTTTTTTTATCAATAATAATATACGATTGTCTAAATTGGGTAGTTACTATGTCTTTCTTCTGAAATATCAAGCTCTTTATCTGACAAGAAATGAAAAAGAAAAGGATGGACGATAAATAAATGCTTGAATGTTGTAGATGAGCAGTACATAAAGTTGTTTAAGGTTTATCTGTGTCTCTCTCAATGTCTTTATTTACTCATCAATCCTTTACCTTAACACTCACACTAATCCCACCCCTTCTGTAATAGCCCTCCAGATGGGTGGCTCAGTCTGTTGGGCATCTGACTTGATTTCAGTTCAGCTCATGATCTCATCATGCTTTATGAGTTGAGTTTGAGCCCTGAGTAAGGCTCCACAAGGTGAAGTCTGATTAGCATTCTTTTTTGTCCCCACCTCCTCAGTAAATAAATAAACTGAAACAAAAAAACAAAGGCCTCCAAATGACCTATCCCATATCTTTATATTATGCTTTGATATGTGTTGATTAAACAATACATGCATATAACTGATTTTTAAGTTCTTTTAAATTAAAACATTTGAAGTGTATTTAATGTGCAATATTATATTAGTTGCAGGTGTACAACATAGTGATTCAACAATCATATACTTTACAAAATGTTCACCATCATTTCACAGTAAGTGTAGTGCCATATATCACCGTATAATGGTATTACAATTTTATTGACTATATTCCCTATATTATACTTTTCATTATATGACTTATTTATTTTGTAACTGGAAGTTTGTGCCTCTTAATTCCTTTCACCTATTTAACTTATCACCTCCACCCCTCCTCTCTGGCAAATACCAGTTTGTTCTCTGTGTTCATGAGTCTGTTTCTGTTTGTTGTTTGTTTGCTTATTTGTTTTATTTGTTAGATTCGACATATAAGAGAAAGCATATGATCTTTCTCTGTCTGATTTATTTCACTTAGCATAATACTCTCTAGGTTCATCCAATTTGTCCTGAATGGCAATATTTTATCCTTGATATAGCTGAGAAATATTCCATTGGGAATATATGACACATGTTTATTAATCTATCTTTAGGTTAGTTTCATATCTTGGCTATTATAAATAATATTGCTGTTAATGTGGGGATGCATATATCTTTTAAGTTAATGTTTTCATTTTATTTAGCCAAATATCTAGAAGTTGAATTACTAGATTGTATTGTATTTCTATTTCTAATTTTGGGGGCAGTCTCCATAGTGGTTTTCACAGTGAAAGCATCAATTTATGTTCCTGCCAACAATGCATGAGGGTTCCCTTTTCTCCATGGAAGTAGTATTAATAACACATTAGAGAGACCATTTTAAATATTTCATCAAGGGGCACCTGGGTGGCTCAGTCAGTTTATTTGGCTACTCTTAATTTCTGCTCAGGTCATGATTTCACAGTTTGTGAGTTAAAGCCCTGTGTTGGGCTCTGTGATGATAGTGTGGAACCTGTTTGGGATTCTCTCTCTCCTTCTCTCTGCCCCCACTTCACTCTGTGTCTATCTCAAAACAAATTAAATTTAAGTAAAAATAAATAAATAAATAAATAAATATTTTATCAGTATAAGCATGTGTTAAAAAATCTTTCAAATTAATCTATACAGTCTTTCTGTATAAGCACAAATCTCCTTCCCATTTTGCTATTCTGAAACACTGTGAATCAGATAAATTTTTTCCAGCACCTTCTTAACACAGGAATTATCAATGGGGACATACCTCTGAGTCTGTCAGTAATATAGTGTCCTTGATCTATGGCTTCCCTCCCTCCTTCCTTTAGGGTTAGTACTCTAAATGTATCAGTAAGTCTTTTCTCTTAATTGTAAATATAAGTCTACCTAAGACCTCTCCTCACATCTACCAAGATTCATCTTACTTTTTGGTATACGGATTTTTTTATTATTATTATTAATAAGATTTCATAAATAATTATGGTAGAGATACAATAAGAATTTGGGGACAGAGAGTCTCTTCCAGCATCCCTAGTATTCACATAAGCTGTATTTCATATATTTAAAAAAATTATACTAATTCCAAACCCAGTCTGAAAGCTGGTGCCAATATAATCATTTTAGCTCTGTCCTATCCAATGTATTAATTATCTCTGTGAGACAAGGACTCCACACTGAGTGCATTTTCTTTTCTTTTTTTTTTTTCTCACCTTCCTTGCACGCTTTATTTATTTATTTATTTATTTATTTATTTATTTATTTTTAATTTTATTTTTTTAATTTACCTCCAAATTAGTTAGTATATAGTGCAACAGCGATTCCAGGAATAGATTCCTTAATGCCCCTTAACCATTTAGCCATCCCCCCTCCCACAACCCCTCCAGTAACCTTCTGTTCTCCATATTTATGAGTCTCGTATGTTTTGTCCCCCTCCCTGTTTTTATATTATTTTTGCTTCCCTTCCCTTATGTTCATTTGTTCTCTGTATTGAAGTCCTCATATGAGTGAAGTCATATATTTGTCTTTCTTTGACTAATTTCGCTTAGCATAATACCCTCTAGTTCCATCCATGTAGTTGCAAATGGCAAGATTTCATTCCTTTTGATTGCTGAGTAATACTCCATTGTACATATATATACCACATCTTCTTTATCCATTCATCCCTTGATGGACATTTGGGCCCTTTCCACACTTTGTCTATTGTTGATAGTGCTGCTATAAATATTGGGGTGCATGTGTCCCTTAGAAACCTGTATCTCTTGGATAAATACCTAGTAGTACAATTGCTTGGGTGTACAGTAGTTCTATTTTTAATTTTTTGAGGAACCTCCAGAGGAGCTGCAAAGGTTGCATTCCCACCAGCAATGCAAAAGAGATCCTCTTTTTCTGCATCCTCACCAACATCTGTTGTTGCCTGAGTTGTTAATGTTAGCCATACTGAGAAGTGTAAGGTGGTATCTCATTGTGGTTTTGATTTGTATTTCTGTGATGATGAGTGATGTTGAGCATTTTTTCATGTGTCAGTTGGCTGTCTGGATGTCTTTGGAGAAGTGTCTATTCATGTATATTGCCCATTTCTTCACAGGATTATTTGTTTTTTGGGTGTTGAGTTTGATAAGTTCTTTATAGATTTTGGATACTAACCTTTTATCTGATATGTCATTTTGCAAACATCTCAATTCTGTCGGTTGTTTTTTAGTTTCACTGACTCTTTCCTTCACTGTGCAGAAGGTTTTTATTTTGATGAGGTCCCAATAGTTCATTTTTGCTTTTGTTTCCCTTGCCTCCAGAGACGCGGTGAGTAAGAAGTTGCTGCAGCCAAGATCAAAGAGGTTTTGCCTGCTTTCTCCTCTAGGAGTTTGATGGCTTCCTGTCTTACATTGAGGTCTTTCATCCATTTTGAGTTTATTTTTATGTATGGTGTAAGAACGTGGTCCAGGTTCATTCTTCTGCATGTCGCTGTCTAGTTTTCCCAGCACCATTTGCTGAAGAGACTGTCTTTTTTCCATTGGATACCCTTTCCTGCTTTGTCAAAGATTAGTTGTCCATACATCTGTGGGTTTATTTCTGGGTTCTCTATTCTTTTCCATTGATCTGAGTGTCTGTTCTTGTGCCAGTACCATACTGTCTTGATGATTATAGCTTTGTAATACAGCTTGAAGTCCGGAATTGTGATTTCCCCTGCTTTGGTTTTCTTTCTCAAGATGGTTTTGGTTATTCATGATTTTTTCTGGGTCCATAAAAATTTTAGGATTGTTTGTTCTAGTTTTGTGAAGAGTTCTGGTGTTATTTTGATAGGGATTGCATTGAATATGTAGATTGCTTTGGGTAGTATTGACATTTTAACAATACTTGTTCTTCTTATCCAGGAGCATGGAATCTTTTTCCATTTTTTTGTGTCTTCTTCAATTTCTTTAATAAGCTTTCTATAGTTTCAGTGTATATATTTTTCACCTCTTTGGTTAGATTTATTCGTAGGTATTTTATGGTTTTTGGTGCAATTGGAAATGGGATTGATTCCTTGATTTCTCTTTCTGTCGCTTCATTATTGGTGCATAAGAATGCAACTGATTTCTGTGCATTAATTTTATATACTGTAACTTTGCTGAATTCATGAATCAGTTCTAGCAGTTTTGGGGTTTTGCATATAGAGTATCATGTCATCCATGAAGAGTGAAAGTTTGACCTCCTCCTGGCTGATTTGGATGCTTTTTATTTCTTTTTGTTGTCTGATTGCAAAGGTAAGATTTCTAGTACTATATTGAATAACAGTGGCAAGAGAGGACATCCCTGTCTTGTTCCTGACCTTAGGGGGAAAGCTCTCAGTTTTTCCTCATTGAGGATGATATTAGGGTTGGGGCTTTCATATATGGCTTTTATTATCTTGATTTATTATCCTTCTATCCCTACTTTCTTGAGGATTTTTATCAAGAAAAGATGCTGTATTTTGTCAGATGCTTTCTCTGCATCTATTGAGAGGATCATATGGTTTTGTTGTGAGTGCATTTTCACATACAACATAACGGCAGTGATCTAATAAAAGTTGTGTCATTAAGATGACAATCAGACTTGTTACTAACATACTCTTCTAGAGTATAAGCTCCTGGAGTCAAAAAGTCATGTTTATTTTGCTCACCATTACATCTTCAGTGAATAGAACTGTGTTTGGAACATGTTAAATGTTTGCTACATGAGTGGATGAATATGTGTAGAAACTGGCTGAATTTACCTAGTTTTATATTCTCCACTTGTAAAATGACTTATGTTCTCCTATAACAACATTTTATATTACAATAAAGTTAATTTGTATCTTAGGATATAAAAAATAATTAATTTGGGGGAAATGATAAAGGAAATTTTCAGCTTTTAACATTTGTGGGCCCTGCTCATGGATTCCCAGGGAAGCTGTACTTTAACACTTACCAAGGTCAAAATGACTTGGCAAAACCTCAGATCATGGGCTCTATTTCTGCCCAAAGCACACAGTTTATTCAAAACAAAAACAAAAGATAAGAAAAACAAAAAACTTCCCTGGTTCCTATAAGATTAAAGTCATATAGCCATGCACATGCTAAAAACATAAGATAAAGGATATAATTTTCTGGAATGTACTTCCTCATAGTTTTTAACTTTTTTTTGTAAAAAAAACCTATAAAACCTTGCAACAAATATTCCTTACCCAGA